>NW_026511784.1:127500-160000 GCF_027579735.1 Bombina bombina
ATTTGCGACCCGTGCTATCAGCGCACCATTTGTAATCTAGGCCATTTTGGGCAAGATTACGAGTGGATTGCTTTGGTTTGTGCACAAGTGATATTTTTGCACACATTGTAAATAGCGTGCATATTTCAAGTTGAAAATAAACGCATTTTATGCTGGTCGCGCGACTACAGCTCCCATAAAGAGTAGGGGTAGAAAAAAAAGGTGCCTTAAACCCTTAATGACCAAGGACGTACCAGACACGTCCTACAAAAAATGGTCCTTAATGACCAAGGACTTGCCTGGCACGTCCTACAAAAAATGATCCTTAATGACCAAGGACTTGCCTGGCACGCCCTCAGGGGATTGAAGCGCTGGAAGCGATCATGATCGCTTCCAGTAGCTTTCAGGGTATTGCAGTGATGCCTCGATATTGAGGCATCCTGCAATACCCTTTTTTTTTTTAGCCACTGATGCAGAGAGAGCCACTCTGTGGCCCTCTCTGCATCGGCCAGCGATGGTGCCAATCGTTGGTGGGTGGGAGCCATAGCAGGGAGAGGGGTGGGCAACCCATCACTGGAGGGAGTTCCGGATCCTGTGTCTGAGTGTGCGGGAGCGCACAAGGGGTGGGGCGGCTGGGGGCGGTGGGAACGTGTGCACGCTACATTAAGTCCAAGGAGGAAGAGGGAAAGGAAGAGGGAGAGGGAAATAAATGTTGGGAAAGGGATCTGGGAGGGGGAGGGGGTAGTTTATTGAGGGGGGGCAGCTACACTACAGAAAGAGTGGGATTAGCTAAAAACAAACATAGCCCAATTTTATTGCAAAGTGGGTAATGGCAGACAGCTGCCAGTACCCAAGATGGTAGCAATTAGGTAGAGGGGGGAGGGTTAGAGAGCTGTTTGGGGGGAATCAGGGAGGTTGGGGGCTAAGGGGGGATCCAAAATTGCAGAATAATATATAAAAAATAAATGATAAAAAAAAAAACTTTTAGTACTGGCAGACTTTCTACCAGTACTTAAGATTGCGGTGACAATTGTGAGGTGGGGAAAGAAGAGGCCTGTAGGAGGGGGGTTAGGGAGGGATCGGGGGTGGTATGTGTCAGGTGGGAGGCTGATCTCTACACTAAAGCTAAAATTAACCCTACAAGCTACCTAATTAACCCCTTAACTGCTGGGCATAATACAAGTGTGATGCACAGCTGCATTTAGCAGGCTTCTAATTACCAAGAAGCAATGCCAAAGTCATATATGTCTGCTATTTCTGAACAAAGGGGATCCCAGAGAAGCATTTACAACCATTTGTGCCATAATTGCACAAGCTGTTTGTAAATAATTTCTATTTTACATTAACATGATCAGATATATATAGAAATATATATTTAATAATAAAAATTAAATTTTTTTTATATACGATAAACCTAGGAATGAAAAATATGTGTAATGCGCATGCCCCTTTTAGGTCTAACACAGTCGGGTTAGCGCACATGAAGAAATGCCAACTTCAATGCACATTATTGAAATATTAAATATTAAAAAATATTATACATAGAGTAAAAAATAAGTAAAACAAAGATGAGCACCTCATGGTGCAGAAAAAGATTTTCTGATAGACAATTTTAAGAAACTATGTAGGAGGGAACTCACAAAAGTGGAGCACTATATATACAGTAAGTGCTGATATCACAGGCTGGCCTCTCAGTCTCCAGCTGACTGTCTCTCAGGGATCTCAGTGGCAAATCAGATGTTTGTTAGGAAACACAAAGCACAGAGAGAAAACCCAATAGTGCAGCACAATTTTGATGCCAGCGGTATATTGTGAAATGAGTGCATATATTACTCACATGTGATAGCGCACTAGACAATAGTGCTGAATATTGCAGGCTGGATGTCAGTCAACAGCTGACTGTAGTACTTTGGTCTCCCAGGAGGAATAATCATGAGTTCAGGAATCCAAAGACAGCTCCAGGAAAGGAAAAGGAATAAAGTAGTACAAGGCAGGTGCTAACAAAATAATTTTAATTCTTAAAACAATAAAATCAACAATGCAAAAGAACTGCACTATTGGGTTTTCTCTCTGTGTCCTAACAAACATCTGATTTACCACTGAAATCCCTGAGAGACAGTCAGCTGGAGACTCAGAGGCCCAGCCTGCGATATCAGCACTTATATACAGTATAGTGCTCCACTTTTGTGAGTTCCCTCCTTTACTTGTAGAACCACCCTCCAAACCCAATCCTTTGGAAGAAGAGGACTTTAACATTGTTCTTTTGAAATATTACATATATATATATTCTTTATTAATTATTATTCTTAATCTTTATTATTCCCAAATTTTATTTCAAATTTATTTTTTATTTATTTTTTTATTTCAATTTTTTGCTTTATTTTATTATATATTTTTCATTACCCTTTTTTTGATACTGAGACTTTTTATATATAATTATAGATATATATACACACATATACTGTGTACATACATCATACGAGCAGATTGTGACATAGGTAATTATAATAAAAATCACACAAAGCACCCTCTTTTTTTTAACTTTTCCCTCCTTTTGAAAGAAAGTTTAAAATTCTGTTTTGTCTTTATAGCGTAAAAAATATAGATATATTCTTTGGATTATTTAGAACTTTTTACAGTATGTATAATCATTTTTTAATATTTAATATTTCAATAATGCACATTGAAGTTAGAGATTAGACCTAATCTTGAACCCTGATGTGTGTTACGCATATTTTACATTCAAATGTTCTTCACATAGAAAATACAGTAATTTTTATTATGAAATATATCTGATACTGTTAATGTAAAATAGATATCTATACATATATATCTATAGGAATAGATATACAGGAATATATATATATATATATGTAAATATATATTTACAATAAAAATATGCATACGAATGTGAACTATTTATTATAACTCATGTTGGGTTAGCGCGCGAGCAATAGGTGTTTTTTTCTTCTGCACTCTCCATAGACTTCTAAGGGGAGAATATGTTAACAAAGTTCTGATATTTGGTTAGAATACATCGGGAGTTTGCTCGCATGCAAACTTCTTACTTTCAACTTGTAATACGCACACTACCCGATGCGAACAAAAAGCATCCATTTAGCAAAGTATGTGCTTGAGTGGGAGTGCTAAATAGCGATCCACTCGTAATCTAGCCCAAAGTGTTAATAACATCTATATAGTCTTGGCAAAAACCAAAACAAATCCCTTTATCTTAGAAATAATCTCATCTGAATTTAAGAATAGCAGTCCTCCTCCTTGACTAAGGGTAGTTCTTTAGCTATCTCCTTACGGCTAGATTACAAGTTTTGCGATATAGGTGAAAAAGCAGCGTTAAGGCTCATAATGCTGCTTTTTCACTACCGCTGATATTACGAGTCTTGCAGGTTTAGCAGCACCGCACACTTTTTTGGCCGTAACGCAACGTAATTACCGCAACTTTCAAAAAGTCCTTTTTCAATGGGACTTCCATAGCGCCGGTATTACGAGTCTGCCTGGGAGGCCACAAAGTGAGTGGTACAACCAATACTGTCAAGATCCATAACGTAAACTGAAAGTCAGTAGTTATGAGTTTTGCGTTACAAAGCTGTAACATAAAACTCATAACTAAAGTGCTAAAAAGTACACTAACACCCATAAACTACCTATTAACCCCTAAACCGAGGCCCTCTAAAATAAAATTATTAACCCCTAATCTGCCGCTCTGGACATCGCCACCACTATAATAAACATATTAACCCCTAAACCGCCTCACTCCCGCATCGCAAACACTAGTTAAATATTATTAACCCCTAATCTGCCGCCCCTAACATCGCCGCCACCTACCTACATTTATTAACCCCTAATCTGCCGCCCCCAATGTCGCAACCACTATACTAAATTTATTAACCCCTAAACCTAAGTCTAACCCTAACCCTAACACCCCCTAACTTAAATATAATTAAAATAAATTCTAAGTAAAACCTACTATCATTACCTAAATTATTCCTATTTAACACTAAATACTTACCTATAAAATAAACCCTAAGCTAGCTACAATATAACTAATAGTTACATTGTAGCTAGTTTAGGGTTTATTTTAATTTTACAGGCAAGTTTGTATTTATTTTAACTAGGTAGAATAGTTACTAAATAGTTATTAACTATTTACTAACTACCTAGCTAAAATAAATACAAATTTACCTGTAAAATAAAACTTGAGTTACACTAACACCTAACCTTACACTACAATTAAATAAATTACATAAATTAAATACAATTACCTAAATTAAAAAAAAAACAACAACACTAAATTACACAAAATAAAAAAAGAAATTATCAGATATTTAAACTAATAAAACCTAATCTTATAGCCCTATCAAAATAAAAAAAGCCCCCAAAATAAAAAAAACCCTAGCCTAAACTAAACTACAAATAGCCCTTAAAAGGGCCTTTTGCAGGGCATTGCCCCAAAGAAATCAGCTCTTTTACCTGTAAAAAAAATACAAACAACCACCCCAACAGTTAAACCCACCACCCACACAATCAACCCCCCAAATAAAAACCTAACTAAAAAAACCTAAGCTCCTCATTGGATGGGCATTGCCCTTAAAAGGGCATTTAGCTCTTTTTCAAGTGCCCAAAACCCTAATCTAAAAATAAAACCCACCCAATAAACCCTTAAAAAAGCCTAACACTAACCCCCGAAGATCCACTTACAGTTTTTGAAGACTCTACATCCATCCTCAAAGAAGTGGCAGAAGTCCTCATCGAAGCCGGCAGAAGTCTTCATCCAAGCCCGCAGAAGTCTTCATCCAGACGGCATCTTCTATCTTCATCCATCCGCCGCTGAGCGGCTCCATCTTCAAGACATCAGCCGCGGAGCATCCTCTTCAAACGAAGTCTTCTTGCAGAATGAAGGTTCCTTTAAATGACGTCATCCAAGATGGTGTCCCTTGAATTCCGATTGGCTGATACAATTCTATCAGCCAATCGGAATTAAAGGTGAAAAAATCCTAAATTAGGTAATTGTATTTAATTTAGGTAATTGATTTAATTGTAGTGTAAGGTTAGGTGTTAGTGTAAGACAGGTTAGTTTTATTTTACAGGTAAATTTGTATTTATTTTAGCTAGGTAGTTAGTAAATAGTTAATAACTATGTAATAACTATTGTACCTAGTTAAAATAAATACAAACTTGCCTGTAAAATAAAAATAAACCCTAGGCTAGATACAATGTAACTATTAGTTATATTGTAGCAAGCTTAGGGTTTATTTTATAGGTAAGTAATTAGTTTTAAATAATATTTAGGTAATGATAGTAGGTTTTATTTAGATTTATTTTAATTATATTTAAGTTAGGGGGTGTTAGGGTTAGGGTTAGACTTAGGTTTAGGGGTTAATAAATTTAGTATAGTGGCGGCAATTTTGGGGGCGGCAGATTAGGGGTTAATAAATGTAGGTAGGTGGCAACGATGTTAGCGGTGGCAGATTATGGGTTAATAATATTTAACTAGTGTTTGTGATGCGGGAGTGCTGCGTTTTAGGGGTTAATATGTTTATTATAGTGGCGGCGATGTCCGGAGCGGCAGATTAGGGGTTAATAAGTATAATGTTGGTGTTGGCGATGTCAGGAACGGCAGATTAGGGGTTAATAAGTATAATGTTGGTGTTGGCGATGTCAGGGGCGGCAGATTAGGGGTTAATAAGTGTAAGATTAGGGGTGTTTAAACTCGGGGTTCATGTTAGGGTGTTAGGTGTAAACATAAATTTTGTTTCCCCATAGGAATCAATGGGGCTGCGTTACGGAGCTTTACGCTGCTTTATTGCAGGTGTTAGACTTTTTTTCAGCTGGCTCTTCACATTGATGTCTATGGGAAAATCGTGCATGAGCACGTAAAACCAGCTCACCGCGGCTTTCAGCAGCGCTGGTATTGGAGTGCGATATGGAGCACAATTTTGCTCTACGCTCACTTTTTGCCTGATAACGCAGTTTTTTTATAAACCTGTTATACCAGCGCTGTAAGGAAGTGAGCGGTGACAATAACGTGCAAGTTAGCACTGCACCGCTCATAACGCAAAACTCGTAATATAGCCGTTAATGTTTTAAGAGTAATAATACCCTTAAAATTGGAGTTCAAATATAATACACAATCTTCAACATTTTTCTAACTTTTTATTTTTTAATAATTATTTCCCCTTAGAGAAAACTATGAAGTGCAGCAGTGTCAGCCACTCTATAAAAACTAAGCTAGTGCTGTACAGCTAGGAGCACTGTGTAATAAAATAAACTGAGGATGCATCTGTTTGGACATCTAAACAGTGTGTGCAGGACTAGTAAGTGAAGGCAGAGCTCTAAATGTTCCTGGCTGTCACTCAGCAGTGCTGCTATTAGTGCTCAAGAGAAATTCACACTTCAGAACTGACCTTAGTATGTCTGATAAAAAGGGACAAAGTTGAACAAAGGATACCAAGAGAAAGAGATTAAATTATGAACAAGTATATTTTAATTTTTTTTAAATTTATGTTCTTTTTGTATCATGGAAGCTCAAATATGACTTCCATATCCCTTTAAAGAATACCCCCCCCAACTTTGTAATTCAAAATTCCTGTAGTCTGAGTAGTCTGGCAGAAAATCAGTGTTATCCTATATAATAAAAGGCCAAGTGTGTTTGTCCGAAGCTGTCATGCGCAGTAGAGACAGCCCAAGGACAAACACACCTGGCCTTTGAGTCCCTAGCTGATCTGCGCTCTGCGGCAGAAGTGGGCGTGACCAGGCGTGAGCGGAGGGCGTGACTGATGTGAAGGGGGCGTGGCCAAACATGAATGTTGTGAAGGGGCGTGGCCTGGCGTGAAGGGGGCATGGTCGGACGCGGTCGCGCAATAGAGGGGAGAGAGATAGAGAGGGGAGAGAGATAGAGAGAGGGGAGAAATAGAGAGGGGAGAGAAATAGAGAGGGGGAGAGAGAGGGGGGAGAGAGAGAGGGGGGGAGAGAGAGAGGGGGGGAGAGAGAGGGGGGAGAGAGAGAGGGGGGAGAGAGAGAGGAGGGGAGAGAGAGGAGTGGAGAGAGAGAGAGGGAGAGAGAGAGATAGGGGAGAGAGGGGGGGGAGAGAGAGGGGGAGGGAGAGAGAGAGAGGGGGGAGAGAGAGAGGAGGGGAGAGAGAGAGCAGTGGAGAGAGAGAGGGGGAGAGAGAGAGAGAGAGAGAGAGAGAGAGAGAGAGAGGGGGGAGAGAGAGGGGGAGAGAGAGGGGGGAGAGAGAGAGGGGAGAGAGAGTGCAAAAGAGAGGGGGGAGAGAGAGCACAAAAGAGAGGGGGGAAGAGCGCAAAAGAGAGGGGTGGAGAGAGAGCGCAAAAGAGAGGGGGAGAGAGAATGCAAAAGAGAGGGGGAGAGAGAGCGCAAAAGAGAGGGGAGAGAGAGCGCAAAAGAGAGGGGGGGGAGAGAGAGCACAAAAGAGAGGGGGGGAGAGAGAGTGCAAAAGAGAGGGGGGAGAGAGAGCACAAAAGAGAGGGGGAGAGAGAGCGCAAAAGAGAGGGGAGAGAGAGAGCCAAAAGAGAGGGGGAGAGAGAGAGAGAGCAAAAGAGAGGGGGAGAGAGAGCGCAAAAGAGAGGGGAGAGAGAGAGGGGTGGAGAGAGAGAGGGGGAGAGAGCGCAAAAGAGATGGGGGAGAGAGAGAGCACAAAAGAGATGGGGGAGAGAGAGCAAAAGAGAGGGGAGAGAGAGAATGCAAAAGAGAGGGGGAGAGAGAGCGCACAAAAGAGAGGGGGAGAGAGAGCGCAAAAGAGAGGGGGAGAGAGAGAGTGCAAAAGAGAGGGGGAGAGAGAGAGCACAAAAGAGAGGGGGGGGAGAGAGAGCTCAAAAGAGAGGGCAGAGAGAGAGAGCTCAAAAGAGGGGGAGAGAGAGAGCAAAAGAGAGGGGGGAGAGAGAGTGCAAAAGAGAGGGGGAGAGAGAGCTCAAAAGAGAGGGAGGAGAGAGAAAGCTCAAAAGAGAGGGGGAGAGAGAGAGCAAAAGAGAGGGGGAGAAAGAGAGAGCAAAAGAGAGGTGGAGGGAGAGCGCGCAAGGGGTGGGACCGCTGTACTGCAAAAAATGGCCCGTGTGAACAGGCTTTAGGACTAGTTTTGTCATAAAAGGGTGGTCCTAGGGTGTGTTGTGCCATGCATATTCAGGTATTCATGTGCAGGGTTTGTGTACTTTCTTTGTGAAACCAAGGGATAAAAAGCAGAGTGACAGTGAAAAAAGCTGGCACTATCCTGCAAAATGTAGGATATTTATGAGCTCTGTTAAAGGACACACAAGTCATATTTGGAATTCAAAATCTAATAAAGTGTTCTTGTAACATGCTGGTGTTTACAACTTTTTTTTAAAAAAAAACTGGGGTGTGCTCCACTGATACCTTTTAAGCTGCACATGCTCCAGTGCTGATATATGAAGGTATATGCTGAGCGCATGCGCATCCTTCTTCTGTGCATAAAGCCTCGCTCCATGTCGCTAGTAGGTCATGCAAAGGGTTCAAGTTAAGACTGAAGTGAGATACCTTTTAATGGAAGCTTTTTTTACAAACACAAAATGCTTCTAATCTAATTGTAATTGCAATTCACCACCATTTCAAATCTGACCTTTGTGCTGTTTTAACTCTAGAAGATTCCTCTTGATTTGCTCAAATATGTTTGAGGCAAACAGTGTGAGATTCAATTAATGCCATTGAATCAGAGGTGGTTTTCTACACATTGCTAAAAAATGCAATGCACATTTTACAGCCAAAGCGCTTTGTCAGAAGTTTACAGCAACTCCAGTAATTTCATGCTTGTGCCAGAAGGGACCTAAGCAATATTAGCCTATGGAGTAAGGGAAGTGTTAATATATACAGTCCAATTAACAGATGAAGTCTGACAAAGCAGCGAGGTCTGCTCTGCACAAACCATTTAAAATTCATAAAAAGTCACTAATCAGTTTACAGCGTCTCCACACTCCTGAAACCCAGTGTGCAGCAATGAGGCTGATAGCTTGCTTTGATGTTTCTATAAATTGCAGCTATCAGGGTAACCAGCAGGGCAGGTAAATGAAAATGTAACTTCCTGACGTTAGGGTGTAGCGTTGAATTATCAGCCCATTAGATAAAATTACCATTAGCTGTATGTTGTGTTTATATTTATTTTAATTAGCATCAAACTTTCCTAGGCTCTGTATCTCATAGTACAACAACGATTGGGAAGAACGCAGGAGAAATTAAAACATAAAACACTGAAGAAATCTGGGTCAATAGCTGCAAGAAGCTGTCACCCTTAAAAGAGACAATAGGCTGCAGTTAAAGGGATATTGAAATGTAAAATATTCTCCCCCCTTATTTATGCCCAATGTTCTATTAAACCTGCTGGTGTATATTACATTGTATAAAAATAGCTCTTGTACCTTCATTTATTCATTTGAAAGAGATGTTTTTGCCTGTTGAAACTGCCACAAATCTCAATACTGTAGTATTGGCTTTAGAAACAGAGACAGCAGCAAAAATCAACCTCCCAGTAGTATGGTAAAAGAGAGAACCCAGCCCATTTGAAAGGGTGTTCCTGCTTTGAATACAATGAATGCTAAAATGAATCCACACAGTAGTCAGTTTTGAAGACCCTCCCCAACCTCCATCTATAAAATGTTGCTTTGTTGTCACATTGTCATAAAATAGAGTAGACTCCTACACCTCTACTTAAGGTGGAGTAACACGATAATCATGCATGTTTTTTTGTGCTCGTGAACCTGTCACAACCAAAATAAACAGCGCTTGTGCACTGCTCCTTGTTATATGACTCCAGCTTTAACACAGGTGCTGGGGAAGACTCCTGAAATCTGCACTGGCAGCTAAGTAAATAAAATAAAAAGCCTTTTGTAGATGGGGGGGTCAAAGAATCTTTATAAAGATTTACTACATGGGTAAAAAAAAACACCTAGAAAAACAGACTTCTGGAAACTTCACTGAGTATGGCTTAAAAAAACAAAAACTTACATTTATTGTCCCTGTATATGTAATCAGAAGTTAAAGGGACATGCAACCCAATTTCATGATTCAGCTAGGGTATGCAATTTGAAATAACTTTCTAATTTATTTCTATGATCTTTTTTGTTTCATACTCTTTATATCCTTTGTTAAAAAGTATTCCTAGGTAAGCTCAGAAGCTGCTGATTGGTGGCTGCACATATATGCATCTTGCCATTGGCTTTCAGCAGTGCATTACTGCTCCTTCAACAAAGGATACCCAGATGCAGCAAATTACATAATAGAAGTAAACTGCAACATTGTTTAAAATGGTATTATCTGTCTGAATCATCATCAAAGAAACATTTTGGGTTTCATGACCCTTTAAAGGGCCATTATACACTCATTTTTTCTTTGCATAAATGTTTTGTAGATGATCTATTTATAAAGCCCATAAAGTTTTTTTTTTTAAAAAATGTATAATTTTGCTTATTTTTAAATAACTTTGCTCTGATTTTCAGACTCCTAACCAAGCCCCAAAGTTTTATGAGAATACCGTCAGCTACCTTCTCCAGCTTGCTCCTGTTTGTGTAAAGGGTCTTTTCATATGCAAAAGAAGGGGGAGGGGGAGTGTCTTATTTCCCACTTTCAGTGGGCTTTCCAACTACCTTTTCAACAGAGCTAAACTGAAAGCTTCTAAGTACGTTTTTAAACAGTTTTATACTGGATTTTTATATCAGTATCTGTGCATCTTATTCTTTATAGTAATGTCTATTACATGCGGTTATATGAAAATGAGTGTATACTGTCCCTTTAATGAACTGAATGAACAAAGCTACAGCCTGCAGCTTCTTTTGTTATGAGAATAAAATACAAATGACATCTTTACTATCTGTGTGTGCGTCATTAACACTTTCATGACTAGTTAAAGGGAAATGAAAACCCCAAATTTTTCTCTCATGATTCAGATAGTGAATACAATTTTAAAAAAAAGTTTCCAATTTACTTCTATTGTCAAATTTACTTTGTTCTAATGTTATTCTTTGCTTCATTCTTCAGATATCCTTTGTTGAAGACATAGCAATGCACATGGGTGAACCAATCAGACGAGGCAGCTATGTGCAGCCACCAATCAGCATCTACTGGGCCTATCTAGATATGCTTTTCAACAAAGAATATAAAGAGAATGAAACAAATTAGATCATGGCAGTAATTTGGAAAGTTGTTTAAAATTGGATTCTCTGTCTGAATCATGAAAGAAAGAATTTCATGTCCCTTTAAGGACGCATTGTTAAATAAAAACAGGTTAGTCCTTTACAAAAATGAATATGAAATGAATTATTAACTTTCAGTTTAGTGACAATTTCATTTATAATATACATTTTTTTTTTTTATTAAAATTGCCTTCTGATTTTTTTGAAGTGCAAATACAGATGGATCCCAGTGACACTTATTTTCTCAATATTACTGCTGGAGGTGCAGCTATCTGCTGTTAATCCCCAAGGCTTGTTAGCACCATTTAGCTGTGTTTGATAATATTTAACAGGGTGTAAGTGCCGATTTCCAGCCTGTCAGTTCTTTATTGGACAAACATGAAATGTGTTCTCATACTCTTAATTTTGTCAGACACTGCCGCACACACAAAGCAGGTCTCCAGGCAAGAGATATCTTTTTAATAATGTGTACATGAGGAATTGTCAAGCTAAGAAAAGGTACCAGCGCAAGGTGACATCCTGCTCCATTCATTCCCTGGTGTCAATTTAAACCCATAGGGATATGTTATATTTAGATAGATATGTTTTGAGCTGAGTCATTTTATCCTTAGACTAGGCAGCAAGAAGCTGTGCTTAAGATTTATTCACTCGTGCGTTAAAGGAACAAAGTACTGAAAATATTTTTTATCGTGGAAAAAAAACAAGTTATATTTTTTTTTAACCTAAAAAAAATGTTAAGTACAAGTTATTTAAAGTCACACTGATTAGTTGTGTATTTCTTGCTAATTCTCACTAGTTGATAACTTTGTTTATAAAAAGAGTCCCGCCTCGGCAAACCTAGCAAACAATAAATAAATAATAATGTTGGTTTAATTAGAACACAAATCTTCCATAAAACAACAGCAATATATTTTGAACTAACAAATAAAATATGCAGTTTCCCCATTAATGGAACACATTCACTGAACAGCTATCTGTAATGAAATAGTAATATTAAAAGCAGTAAAGTCAAAATGAAACAGTCATTGATTCAGATAGATCATGCAATTTTATTTCATTATCAAGTTCTCTTTTTATTTGCACACTTTTTGCAGCACCAGATCCTACTGAGCATGTGCAAGAGTTCAGTGTATATGTATATGAGTATGTGATTGGCTGATGGCTGTCACATAATGGTTATATGCACACTTTCTGCAGCACCAGCTCCTACTGAGCATGTGCAAGAGTTCAGTGTTTATGTATATGATTCTGTGATTGGCTGATGGCTGTCACATGATACAGTTATATGTACACTTTCTGAGGCACCGGCTTCTACTGAGCATGTGCAAGAGTTCCCATTGTATACAAAAGTGTATTTTGTGACTGACTGATGGCTGTAAGCAAATTTAGAAATTTGTAAGAAATAAAAAATGTACTGCGTACTTGAAATACAGAATAAATGCTTATTGTGCATTTGTTGATTATGCAATTATACTGTATTTAATGGTCCTTTAAAGGGACAGTCTACTCCAGAATTGTTATTGTTTAAAAAGACAGATAATCCCTTTATTACCCATTCCCCAGTTTTCTATAACCAACACTGTTATATTAATATCATTTTTACCTCTTTGATTACCTTGTATCTAAGCCTCTGCACACTGTCCCTTATCTCAATTCTTTTGACAGACTTGCATTTTAGCCAATCAGTGCTGACTCGTAAATAACTCCACAGGAATGAGCTCATTGTTATCTATACATCTGGCATACATGAATGAGCGCTGTCTAGCTGTGGGCAACTGTCCAAATTCAATAAGGCCTAGATTTTGAGTTTGGCGTTAGCCGTGAAAACCAGCGTTAGAGGCTCCTAACGCTGGTTTTAGGCTACCGCCGGTATTTGGAGTCACTCAAAATAGGGTCTAACGCTCACTTTTCAGCCGCGACTTTTCCATACCGCAGATCCCCTTATGTAAATTGCGTATCCTATCTTTTCAATGTCATCTTTCTAACTCCGGTATTTAGAGTCGTGTCTGAAGTGAGCGTTAGACATCTAACGACAAAACTCCAGCCGCAGGAAAAAAGTCAGTAGTTAAGAGCTTTCTGGGCTAACGCCGGTTTATAAAGCTCTTAACTACTGTGCTCTAAAGTACACTAACACCCATAAACTACCTATGTACCCCTAAACCGAGGTCCCCCCACATCGCCGCAACTCAATTACATTCTTTTAACCCCTAATCTGCCGACCGCCACCTACGTTATACTTATGTACCCCTAATCTGCTGCCCCTAACACCGCCGACCCCTGTATTATATTTATTAACACCTAACCTGCCCCCCACAACGTCGCCTCCACCAACCTACACTTATTAACCCCTAATCTGCCGACCGCAAAGCGCCGCCACCTACGTTATCCTTATGTACCCCTAATCTGCTGCCCCTAACACCGCCGACCCCTATATTATATTTATTAACCCCTAATCTGCCCCCCACAACGTCGCCTCCACCTGCCTACACTTATTAACCCCTAATCTGCCGACCGGAGCTCACCGCTATTCTAATAAATGTATTAACCCCTAAAGCTAAGTCTAACCCTAACACTAACACCCCCCTAACTTAAATATAATTTACATCTAACAAAATTAATGAACTCTTATTAAATAAATTATTCCTATTTAAAGATAAATACTTACCTGTAAAATAAATCCTAATATAGCTACAATATAAATTATAATTATATTATAGCTATTTTAGGATTTATATTTATTTTACAGGTAACTTTGTATTTATTTTAACCAGGTACAATAGCTATTAAATAGTTAATAACTATTTAATAGCTACCTAGTTAAAATAATTACAAAATTACCTGTAAAATAAATCCTAACCTAAGTTACAATTAAACCTAACACTACACTATCAATAAATTAATTAAATAAACTACCTACAATTACCTACAATTAACCTAACACTACACTATCAATAAATTAATTAAATACAATTCCTACAAATAAATACAATTAAATAAACTAGCTAAAGTACAAAAAATAAAAAAGAACTAAGTTACAAAAAATAAAAAAATATTTACAAACATAATAAAAATATTACAACAATTTTAAACTAATTACACCTACTCTAAGCCCCCTAATAAAATAACAAAGCCCCCCAAAATAAAAAAATGCCCTACCCTATTCTAAATTACTAAAGTTCAAAGCTCTTTTACCTTACCAGCCCTGAACAGGGCCCTTTGCGGGGCATGCCCCAAAGAATTCAGCTCTTTTGCCTGTAAAAAAAACCATACAATACCCCCCCCCAACATTACAACCCACCACCCACATACCCCTAATCTAACCACCCAAACCCCCCTTAAATAAACCTAACACTAAGCCCCTGAAGATCTTCCTACCTTATCTTCACCCTGCCAGGTTCACCGATCCGTCCTGAAGAGCTCCTCCGATGTCCTGATCCAAGCCCAAGCGGGGGGCTGAAGATGTCCATGATCCGGCTGAAGTCTTCATCCAAGCGGGAGCTGAAGAGGTCCATGATCCGGATGAAGTCTTCATCCAAGCGGGAGCTGAAGAGGTCCATGATCCGGATGAAGTCTTCTATCAACGGCATCTTCAATCTTCTTTCTTCCGGATCCATCTTGCAGACCTCCGACGCGGAACATCCTCTTCTCCCGACGCCTACTAGCCGAATGACGGTTCCTTTAAGGGACGTCATCCAAGATGGCGTCCCTCGAATTCCGATTGGCTGATAGGATTCTATCAGCCAATCGGAATTAAGGTAGGAATATTCTGATTGGCTGATGGAATCAGCCAATCAGAATCAAGTTCAATCCGATTGGCTGATCCAATCAGCCAATCAGATTGAGCTCGCATTCTATTGGCTGATCGGAATAAGAGTTAATTAATTTCGTTAGATGTAAATTATATTTAACTTAGGGGGGTGTTAGTGTTAGGGTTAGACTTAGCTTTAGTTAATACATTTATTAGAATAGCGGTTAGGTGTCGGCGATGTTAGGGAGGGCAGATTAGGGGTTAATATTATTTATTATAGGGTTAGTGAGGCGGATTAGGGGTTAATAACTTTATTATAGTAGCGCTCAGGTCCGGTCGGCAGATTAGGGGTTAATAAGTGTAGGCAGGTGGAGGCAACGTTGTGGGGGGGCAGATTAGGGGTTAATAAATATAATATAGGGGTCGGCGGTGTTAGGGCAGCAGATTAGGGGTACATAGGGATAATGTAAGTAGCGGCGGTTTACGGAGCGGCAGATTAGGGGTTAATAATAATATGCAGGGGGCGGCAGATTAGGGGTTAATAAGTGTAAGGTTAGGGGTGTTTAGACTCGGGGTACATGTTAGGGTGTTAGGTGCAGACGTAGGAAGTGTTTCCGCATAGCAAACAATGGGGCTGCGTTAGGAGCTGAACACGGCTTTTTTGCAGGTGTTAGGTTTTTTTTCAGCTCAAACAGCCCCATTGTTTCCTATGCGAGAATCGTGCACGAGCACGTTTTTGAGGCTGGCCGCTTGCGTAAGCAACTCTGGTATCGAGAGTTGAAGCTGCGTTAAAAATGCTCTACGCTCCTTTTTTGGAGCCTAACGCAGCCTTTATGTGGACTCTCAATACCAGAGTTATTTTTATGGTGCGGCCAGAAAAAAGCCGGCGTTAGTTTTTGGGTCGTTACCGACAAAACTCCAAATCTAGCCGTGTGATAAGAGGCGGCCTTCAAGAATTTAGACATTAGCATATGAGCCTACCTAGATTTCGCTTTCAACAAAGAATACCAAGAGTTTAAAAATTGCATACCCTATCTGAATCATGAAGGTTTAATTTTGACTAGACTGTCCCTTTAAGTAATTTGCAGAAGTTGGCTTTAAAGAGTCCGTGAGAGCCAATGACATCTTTTGTGGCTCTCACTATTTACATAGTCCATGTTTCTGAATTGTTGTGTTTGTAAAGATTCTTTTTCCATGTTGCTGTCTTCATTTGATGTGCAAGATATCAGGTATTGTGCACCACATGTTATTAGACGGGCGAGATTACGAGTTTTTGTCGGTAAGGCTTGCGTTGCTAACAAACCTTTTTTTTTCACCGCTCCCTTAAGACAACACTGGTATTACAGGTTTTTTTAAACCTGGCGTTAGCCGCAAAATGGTGAGCATAAAGCAAAATTTAGCTCCACATCTCACCTCAATACCAGCGCTGCTTACGGTAGCGGCAAGCTGGCAAAACATGCTCGTGCACGATTTCCCCTTAGGAAACAATGGGGCTGAGCCGGCTGAAAAAAAACCTAGCACCTGCAAAAAAGCAGCTTTCAGCTCCTAACACAGCCCCATTGTTTCCTATGGGGAAATACTTGTTATGTCTACACCTAACACCCTAACATGAACCCCGAGTCTAAACACCCCTAATTTTACACTTATTAACCCCTAATCTGCCTCCCCCGACATCGTCGCCACCTACATTATAATTATTAACCCCTATTCTGCCGCTCCGGACACCGCCGCAACCTACATTATCCCTATGAACCCCTAATCTGCTACCCCCAACATCGCCAAACCCTACATTATATTTTTTAACCCCTAATCTGCCCCCCCAATGTTGCCGCAACCTAACTACATTGTTTAACCCCTAATCTGCCACCGCCAACGTCGCCGCCACTATAATAAAGTTATTAACCCCTAAACCTAAGTCTAAACCTAACCCTAACACCCTCTAATTTAAATATAATTTAAATAAATCTAAATAAAATTACTACAATTTATTATTTATTTAAAACTAAATACTTACCTATAAAATAAACCCTAAGCTAGCTACAATATAACTAATAGTTACATTGTAGCTAGCTTAGGGTTTATATTTATTTTATATGCAACTTTGTATTTATTTTAACTAGGTACAATAGTTAATAAATAGTTATTAACTATTTAATAACTACCTAGCTAAAATAAATACAAAGGTACCTGTAAAATAAATCCTAACCTAAATTACAATTAAACCTAACACTACACTACCATTAAATTAATTACATAAATTAACTACAATTAACTACAATTAAAATAAATAAACTGAAGTACAAAAAAAACACTAAATTACAGAAAATAAAAAAATAATTACAAGAATTTTAAACTAATTACACCTAATCTAATCCCCCTAGTAAAATAAAAAAGCCCCCCAAAATAAAAAAATTCCCTACCTTATACTAAATTACAAATAGCCCTTAAAAGGGCCTTTTGCGGGGCATTGCCCCCCCCAACATTAAAACCCACCACCCACACACCCAACCCTACTCTAAAACCCACCCAATCCCCCCTTAATAAAACCTAACACTACCCCCTTGAAGATCACCCTACCTTGAGACGTCTTCACCCAGCCGGGCACAAGTGGACCTCCAGAGGGGCAGAAGTCTTCATCCGATCCGGCCAGAAGAGGTCCTCCAAGCGGCAGAAGTCTTCATCCAGGCGGCATCTTCTATCTTCATCCATCCGGAGCGGAGCAGGTCCATCTTCAATCCAGCCGACGCGGAGCATACTCTTCAAACAAAGTCCAAGCGAGGAATGAAGGTTCCTTTAAATGACGTCATCCAAGATGGTGTCCCTTGAATTCTGATTGGCTGATAGGATTCTATCAGCCAATCGGAATTAAGGTAGGAAAAATTCTATTGGCTGATCCAATCAGCCAATAGGATTGAGCTTGCATTCTATTGGCTGTTCCAATCAGCCAATAGAATGCAAGCTCAATCCTATTGGCTGATTGGATCAGCCAATAGGATTGAAGTTCAATCCTATTGGCTGATTGCATCAGCCAATAGAATTTTTTCTATTTTTTCTACCTTTTTCTACCTTAATTCCCAATCGGAATCTAAGGGACGCAATCTTGGATGACATCACTTAAAGAGATATTCATTCCAAAGATGCCGTCGTTGGAAGAGGATGCTCCGCGCCGGATGTCTTGAAGATGGAGCCACTCCGTGTCGGAAGGATGAAGATAGAAGATGCCGTCTGGATGAAGACTTCTGCCCGTCTGGAGGACCACTTCTGCCTGTCTGGGGGACCACTTCTGCCGGCTTCGTTGAGGACATCTTGCCGCTTGGATGAATACTTCTCCCTGTAAGTAAATCTTCAGAGGTTAGTGTTAGGATTTTTTAAGGGTGTATTGGGTGAGCTTATTTTTTAGGTTAGGGCTTTGGGCAGCAATAGAGCTTAATGCCCTTTTAAGGGCAATGCCCATCCAAATGCCCTTTTCAGGGCAATGGGGAGCTTAGGTTTTTTTAGTTAGGCTTTTATTTGGGGGGTTGGTTGTGTGTGGTGGTGGGTTTTACTGTTGGGGGGGTTGTTTGTATTTTTTTTTACAGGTAAAAGAGCTGATTTCCTTGGGGCAATGCCCCGCAAAAGGCCCTTTTAAGGGCTATTGGTAGTCTAGTTTAGGCTAGGGTTTTTTTTAATTTTGGGGGGACTTTTTTATTTTGATAGGGCTATTAGATTAGGTGCAATTAGTTTAAAGATCTGTAATTTGTTTTTTAATCTCGGTAATTTAGTGTTTTGTTTTTTGTGATTTAGCTAATTTAATTTAATTTATTTAATTGTATTTAATGTAGGGAATTGATTTAATTGTAGTGTAGTGTTAGGTTTTATTGTAACATAGGTTAGGTTTTATTTTACAAATCAATTTGTATTTATTTTAGCTAGGTAGTTGTTAAATAGTTAATAACTATTTAGTAACTATTCTACCTAGTTAAAATAAATACAAACTTGCCTGTAAAATAAAAATAAATTCTAAGCTAGATACAATGTAACTATTAGTTATATTGTAGCTAGCTTAGGGTTTATTTTATAGGTAAGTATTTAGTTTTAAATAGGAATAATTTAGTTAATGATAGTAATTTTATTTAGATTTATTTAAATTATATTTAAGATAGGGGGTGTTAGGGTTAGGCTTAGGTTTAAAGGGTTAATACATTTAGAATAGTGGCGGCGACATTGGGGACAGCAGATTAGGGTTAATAAATGTAGGTAGGTGGCGGAGATGTTGGGGCAGCAGATTAGGGGTTAATAAATATAATGTAGGTTGCGGCGATGTCCGGAGCAGAAGATTAGGGGTTAATAAGTATAATATAGGTGGTGGCAATGTTAGGGACGGCAGATTAGGGGTTAATAATATTTAACTAGTGTTTGCGAGGCGGGAGTGCGGCGGTTTAGGGGTTAATATGTTTATTCTAGTGGCAGCGATATCTGGAGCGGCAGATTAGGGGTTACATTTTTTTTTAGTATTTGCGATGCGGGAGGGCCTCCGTTTTAGGGTTAATAGGTAGTTTATGGGTGTTAGTGTACTTTTTAGCACTTTAGTTATGAGTTTTACTATACAGCGCTGTAGTGTAAAACTCATAACTACTGACTTTAAAATGCATTAGGGTTCTTGTCGGTAGAGGCTGTACCGCTCACTTTTTGGCCTCCCAGGATAAACTTGTAATACCAGCGCTATGGAAGTCCCATCGAAAAATGGGTTTACGAAATTTACATAAGTCGGTGTGTGGTAAGGCCAAAAAGGTGTGGGGTACACCTAAACCTGCAAGACTGTAATAGCAGCGGGCGTAAAAAAGCAGCGTTAGGACCTGTTAACGCTGCTTTTTTTACCTTACCGCAAAACTCGTAATCTAGGCGAAAGTATCTAATTACAATAAAAACTAAACTAAATTACAAAAAATAGCAAACACTAAATTACGGAAAATAACAAATGAAATTATCAAAAATAAAAAAGAATGACACCTAATCTAATAGCCCTATCAAAATAAAAAAGCCCACCCAAAATAAAAAAAACCTAACCTACAATAAACTACCAATAGCCCTTAAAAGGGCCTATTGTGGGGCATTGCCCTAAGTTAAACAGCTCTTTTACCTGTAAAAAAAAAATACCTCCCAACCAACCCCCCAAAATAAAAAACCTAACTCTAACAAAAACCTAAGCTACCCATTGCCCTGAAAAGGGCATTTGGATGGGCATTGCCCTTAAAAGGACATTTAGCTCTTTTACATGCCCAAAAGCTAAACAAAAAAAAACAAAAACAACCAATAAACTCTTAAAAAACCCTATCACTAACCCCCGTCAATCCACTTACAGTTTTTGAAGTCCCGCTTGAACGATCTTCATCCCGGCAGCGAAGTCCTCATCCAGGCGGCGAGAAGTCTTCATCCAGGCGGCATCTTCAATCTTCATCCAGGCGGCATCTTCTATCTTGATCCTGGCGGCTCGGAGCGTGTCCATCCTTAAGACATCCGGCGCGGAGCATCTTCTTCATACAGTTACCGTCGAACACTGAATATTCAATGCAAGGTACGTGATTCAAGATGGCGTCCCTTGCATTCTTATTGGCTGAAAGATTTGAATCAGCCAATAGGATTTAAGCAGCTCTAATTCTATTGGATGATGAATCAGCCAATAGAATGAGAGCAGCTTAAACCTATTGGCTGATTTGAAGAGCCAATAGGATTTAAGCAGCTCTAATTCTTTTGGCTGATTCATCATCCAATAGAATTAGAGCTGCTTAAATCCTGTTGTCTGATTTCAAAAGCCAATAGGGTGTTTGTTTTTCTGTAGCAAAAGAGTTGTTTAACTTAGGGCAATGCCCTACAAAAGGCCCTTTTAAGGTCCCCACAAAAGGCCCTTTTAAGGGCCCTTGATCATTTGGGGGGTTGTATACTGTTACGGGGTGTTTGTTTTTTTTGTAGCAAAAAAGCTGTTTAACTTAGGGCAATGCCCTACAAAAGACCCTTTTAAGGGCCCCCAAAAGGCCCTTTTAAGGACCCTTGGTAGATTATTATAGAATAGGCTTTTTTATTTTGGTGTTTTTTTGTTTTTTTTTAAGGGTATTAGAATAGGAATAATTTTTTTTTTTTTGGATATTTTTTTTTTGTAATGTTAGTTTTTTTATTTTTTGTAATTTTAGGTTTAACTGTAAGGTAGTTTAGGTTTTATTTCACATGTAATGTTGTATTTATTTTAACTAGGTAGTTAGTAAATAGTTAATAACTATTTACTAACTAGTCTACCTAGTTAAAATAAATACAAACTAACCTGTGAAATAAAAATAAAACCTAAGCTAGCTAACTATTAGTTATATTGTAACTAGCTTAGGTTTTATTTCACAGGTAAGTATGTATTTAGTTTTAAATAGGTATTATTTAGTTAACAATTGTAAATTAAATTTCAATCTATTTTAATTATGTTAAAGTTAGGGGGTGTTAGGGTTAGGGTTTAGGGGTAGGGTTAGGTTTAGGGGTTAATAGTTTAATTTAGGTTGTTGCGATGTGGGGGGCTGGCGGTTTAGGGGTTAATAGCTTTAGTTAGTGGTAGTGATGTGGGAGGCCAGAGGTTTAGGGTTTAATAACTTTATTTAGTTGCGGCAATGTCGGGGAGCGGCAGAATATGGGGTTAATAACTTTAATATAGTGGTGGCGATGTTGGGGTGCGGCGGAATAGGGGTTAATAACTTTAGTATAGTGGCGGCTATATCGGGAGCATCAGATTAGAGGTCAATACCTTTATTTAGGCGCCTGCGATATCGGGAGTGGCAGATTAGGGGTTAATAACTGTAGGCAGGTGTCAGTGATGCCGGGGCGGAAGATTAGGGGTGTTTAGACGTAGGGTTTATGTTAGGGTGTTAGGTTTAAACTTAGCTTTTATTTTCCCCATAGACATCAATGTGGCTTCGTTACGGAGCTTTTCTTTCCACAATAGCAGGTGACTTTTTTCTGACCCGCTCTCCCCATTGATGTCTATGGGGAAAGCGTGCACGAGCACGTCAAAACAGTGCTTGTTTTGGTCCGGTATAGAGCTTGAAAGCACCATATTGCCTGCACAAGCCGGGTTTTTTAAAACTTGTAATTCCAGCGCTATAGGGGATTAAATAACGCCACTTTTGTTGCGTTCATTAATTTCTCTATAGCGCTCAAAACCGTAATCTAGGCAACTGTTGGCTGTCCTCCTGTTGCCATGGCCGTTGCCATGGACGGGGTGGTTCCTTCTGGTGCTCGGCGATGTCATCCCCGCACACCAGGCCCTTCCGATGCCGGTCCGGATCAGGTGTCTCCTCCTTGGCGCGAATCTACACCTATGTAAGTACCTACATTCCCTGCCCAAGTATAGGTTTATCTTTGTATTCCTGGAGGCTGTTTGAATTGCTGTCTCTTGTGCCTTACTGTTGATGAACTCTGCTTGCCTCTGACCTTGGTCCTGCTTAACCCCTGAACTGCTGAATTGTCTTACTGTTGCTGAACTCTGCTTGTCTCTGATTACTCTCTGCCTATACCCCTTGGTACTGTGAAGGATTGGTCTGTCTGCCTGGTATTGACCTCTGCCTTCCACTGACCACTCGCTGCTGTTTAACCCCTGAACTGCTGAATTGTCTTACTGTTGCTGAACTTTGCTTGTCTCTGATTACTCTCTGCCTATACCCCTTGGTACTGTGAAGGATTGGTCTGTCTGCCTGGTATTGACCTCTGCCTTCCACTGACCACTCGCTGCTGTTTAACCCCTGAACTGCTGAATTGTCTTACTGTTGCTGAACTCTGCTTGTCTCTGATTACTCTCTGCCTATACCCCTTGGTACTGTGAAGGATTGGTCTGTCTGCCTGGTATTGACCTCTGCCTTCCACTGACCACTCGCTGCTGTTTAACCCGTGAACTGCTGAATTGTCTTACTGTTGCTGAACTCTGCTTGTGTCTGATTACTCTCTGCCTATACCCCTTGGTACTGTGAAGGATTGGTCTGTCTCCCTGGTATTGACCTCTGCCTTCCATTGACCACTATCTGCTGTTTAACCCCTGAACTGCTGAATTGTCTTACTGTTGCTGAACTCTGCTTGTCAGTGATTACTCTCTGCCTATACCCCTTGGTACTGTGAATGATTGGTTTGTCTTCCTGGTATTGACCTCTGCCTTCCTCTGACCACTCACTGCTGCTTTAATCCCTGAACTGCTGTTACTGTGGATAGCCTTCTTGTTGTTGAGCTCTGCTGGCCTGACTATTCTCCAGTTAACCCCTGTAATGCCCTGAAGGATTTCCCTCTCTGCTGTGAGTACTGCTTACCTCATTTACTTATCTGTTCTGGGATATTTCTACAAGCACCAACCCCTAAGAAATAATTACCATTGAGTAATAACATATACAGGAACATTTGCTCATTTCATGTATTAAGTAGCGCCATTGGGTCATATCCTACAATATTTCCTTGTCTTAGCACTTGACGCCGGGATAAGAAGACTTCTGGCCAAGTTTGGTCTGATAGGGAAATATCCCACAAGCATTACAGGATCATGTCCGCCAGACATCGCTAAATGCAGACAGCATACGCTGTCAGCATTTAACATTGCACAATCATTTCTTGCCAATCGGCCGCTAGCAGGGGGTGTCAATGATCCCGATCGGATGATTGCTGTCCGCCGTCTCAGAGGTGGTGGACGAGTTAAGGAGCAGCGGTCTTATGACCGCCACTTCTTAACTCTTGTTTCCAGCAATCTGGAGACTACGGGGGTAGATTGCAGCATCCGCTGCTTATTAATCTACCCCTTAGTCTGAACTTCAAATGAGTAGTAGATTTTTTTCTGACAAATTTTAAAGTTATGCTTCTTTCCACTCCCACTGCATCATGTGATAGCCATCAGCCAATCACAAATGCATATCTATATATATATATTCTGAGAATTCTTGCACATGCTCAGAAGGAGCTGGTGACTCAAAAAAGTGTAAAAATCAAAAGACTCTTTGAATCATGAAAGTATCATTTTGAATAAAGTGTTTAACTGCCTCTAGGCCATGATCTTATAGTAATATTATTTCTCCTACCATAAAGAAGAATACAGCTATTGCTGAAACCCATTTCAAGAAGTTGCACCAACCTCAATAACTCATATACATACCTTATTAAGAGCTGGAAGACACTTTGTGCACGTCATCTGAGCAAAAGTTTAGGATTTTAATGTGCTCTTAAAACAGGAGGGGAGCACAGTATGAAAACAAAGTCTTTTTACTTTTAATTTGCAAAGATGAGACCTTGTTCTTTTATAAATAATTCATAAAGCCCACACAGAGGATAATTTATGTAAAAATAACACAATAAAAAATACTGGAGATGAGGGCAGACATAGACCATAACAATAAGAAGATTGTTGTATATAATCCTTTGGCTACCACACAGGACAACTAAAGATCACTGACTACTTGATCAGTCCAGTAAAACCTTCAGGATGTGGTCTACCTCTTGCCATAATATTCAGCCTGTTATTTTGTGCTGCTCGGTCTCACATGTTTTACAATTCATGTTTTTGTTTTAAAATCATTATGGTAACTTATTGTTGAAACTCATTCAGCTAGTTTGTGACCTATTATATATGTGCAACACCTGTGTATAAATCTGTGCCTGGGCTAGGGCTACTCTGACAGCCTACTGGCTGCCTGCTATTCATGTTTGGGCCAATTCATGTGTATGATTGCTGCCGGAATTGACAATCTCATTTGGATCCAGGACACATCAGTTCTACCACTACAGACTGAGCATTTGTGTTTGACCTGTGGCTTGGCTGACTCTTTGTGGCCTTTCCTCCAGTCCTCAGCTTTATTCATTGTTGACCATGTTGCGGTTAAATGTTACCACTACTATAATATTGCAGTGATGAGATTTCTTCAAATTATCTGCTAAAGTATTACTTCCTCTACAATCACGTACCAGATTTTTTGTACTATTACTATGTGATACTGCTCTGAAAGGCTCCTGCCCAAGACTTGATCCAAGATATTGAGTGGGAAATATTTTGTATCCTACTTCAGACTGTGTTACTAATTATAGAACTGACAATAATTTTGATTGGTGTGAAAAGTCCATCCGTAAAGATAATGTTTTTCAAGTCAACCTGATTGGTTAAATATAGCAACCTCAGTATCGAACGTGAGCACTTTGCACTCTTTTGATTGTTCAATCACTAAGGATACTACCATAGGAGGAACCTCATATCACAGATGTCCCCATATTATCCATACATGGTTCCAGAAAGTCTAGAAACATTAGTGAGTTTCAACCTCAAACAGAGAGCTGCTTTTCATTCCTTGCAGGGCAGGCTTGCACATGTGAGCCTGCTTAATGCAATGTAAGAAGTAGCTTGTTTGGGGTGATTGACAGGCCCTTCTCTCAAGCGATTGGTGCTCCAGAATTGAGGGTGGTATTACACACTCAAGTCCACTGCCCGTTTAATGCAAAGCAATGTGGAAAGGTTGTCAATTTGAGAACCTTGTCTGGGCGTCCGTTAGTTCATGGGGACCACCGACTTGGTATTTAATAACATATTTCTAAAATATATATTTACGTATTATTGCTTAGAGACAAACGTCATCTTCCAAGGGAAAAATATGCTAACTGCTAGCTCATTAGCATACAATGTAAATAATCTGTAATTAATTTATCCAGTCATTTATGTGACACCTACCTTATCAGTGGTGTTGGGGAGTTGAGTTTTCATTGAAAATGATAAGAGATTGTGACCAGCAGGAACCCAATGGGGTCTATATACCCTGAATCCCAGAGAAGAATCACACATTATTAATAAGTATGATAGAAACCCACATGAATCTGCTGATTTACGCTCTTTACATTTATATTGAAAGTTTTCCTATCTTGATCAGATAAACTTATCAGTTTTGTTTACCTCTCACATTCACATCTGTTTTTTTAGATAATAATTCCTGTAAACTTGGTCTTGTCTGCTGACAATAATGCTGGCTCAGAAATATGGTGAAATAATTATCCATTTTCCTGCGGTTTATTAGATGACTTAATTTTTGTCAGTTTTGCTAAAAATAAAATAACAAACATATTTGTTTCTCTCTTAAACACACAAGGCCAGATTACAAGCGGCGTGCTGTTTATCACTTTCGATTGCGCGCAAACACCGTCAGAAGCAAATTTTTTAAATGTGCGCTGGTTAGTGTTATTACAATTTTAAAGTAAAATGTCTGCACACGAGTGAAAGCTGACATTCCCTAACTTCAGATATCCTGACTGTGTTAACTTCTCTCCATAGAAAAATAAACTGCCACTTATCACTTGTGAGCTAACCTGACACCGCTTTAGACACACAGTGTTAAACCTGAAGTTGGTTATGAATATTTTACATTCCAATATTCTTCAGATAGAAGAAAATATTATTTTGATTTATATATATATATATATATATATATATATATATATATATATATATATATATATATATATATACACAGTATGTATACACACAGTATATGATTATTGTTTTTGTAAAATATATATCTATACCTATATATCTATAATCTATATAAATATATAGGTATATACAGATATTTCATATTTAATAATGTGTTTTACTGTGTATGCTCTCTAAATATTTTACATTTCAATGTTCTTTACATAGGGGAGAATGTTCTATGAGATTTTAAATATATATTGCTATATATAGTAATATATATTTAAAATCTCATAGAACTTTCTCCCCTATGTAAAAAACATTGGAATATAAAATATTTAGAGAGCATACACAATAAAACACATTATTAAATATGAAATATGAATTAAAATGTTTTTTCATCTTGTCAGGTATTTGACTGGAAAGGGCTCCAACGTGTGTGTATATATGTGTATGAATGTGTATGTATGAATATATTCATTAATGCCCTTTTCCATTCAAACACCTTGTTCTATGCCATATACCTTTTAAGCCTTCTAACTTTTATTTATTTTATATTTATGTGAATAATTTATGTGAATAATTGTTATTAGATATAGTATTTATGAGTGTAAGAATTTATTTTATATATTTATGTTGTCTTTGGTGCAACTTTTTATTTAGCCATAATCCTTTTCCCGAGGATTTCCCTCACGCTAACCCGACAAGGGCAAATTTAGTTTGAAACTCATGCAGTCGCATCAGGGCCATATTGGATTGCCGGGGGCCCGGAATATTTACTGGTGGCCCGCTCACCTGGGGTCTGTGGACAACACTGTAACGCTGAGGACAACACTGTGAGGGAGGCCATTCATGGAGCGAAAAGCTGCTTTGAGAACACATCACTCATGTGTTACAAAGAAGGCTGGCTCCTCTGCTCAAAATTATCACTGCACCACAGTGAGAAGGGAGGGGGGAGTAAAGTGTGTGCTCTGTGAGCAGGTAGGGAGGTGGGAGCCAAGCTGCTAGGAGGCCGCCACACTGGGCGCCCAAGGAAGAAGCAAAGACTGGTCTGTTACTAGTGCTGTGAAGCAAAGACTGGTCTGTTACTAGTGCTGTGAAGCAAAGACTGGTCTGTTACTAGTGCTGTGAAGCAAAGACTGGTCTGTTACTAGTGCTGTGGGTAGGGGAAGGAATTGGGCACATCCTGAGCTATTGACCGGGCCTGGGTGGGGGTGCTTGATTTGTGTTGCTGCTTCTTGTTTAGCAGCATAATTTGCTCTAGACAGTACTGTAGCATTGGTATTTTTAGTGTAGGTGGCGATTTCAACAGCAAAAAGTAGCTATTTCAAATAACAAAATAAATGGGCTATTTGTAAACAATATAATACACTCCAGTAGATAAAAAAGATAATTTGAAACACATTAAAAGGGGTAAAATGTCACAGTACAATGTCCCTTTAAGTTTTTGCTCTATACAGATCTTATATATTATATTATTTTAAGTCATTTAAAAAGTAATTTAAACTTTTATGCTCTGAATCATGAAAGAACAAAATTGTGTTTCGTACCCCTTTAAGCTGTTCTGGCTACAGAGGAAATGAACACCCTAGTACAGTGATGTTTCTGAACTACATTTCCCATAATGATCAACTAGAATGCAGAGTGCATAAGCATCATGGGAAATGTAGTTCCAAAACAACTGGGGTGTCAAGGTTAGCTATCTCTGCCCTGGAAGCTCTTCAGCCCACCTACCTATGGGAAGGGACATCCTTAGGTAACCGCCTAATGTGCATCACCCTTCCCAATAATCCACCCATGAATCCTTCCTCACACAGGGACCAACAGATAACAGAAAATGTGTCACAGGATCTCCAGCCTTTCTGAAGCCTCAGTTCAATAAACCTAACAGCAGCAGGGCAAGTTCAGATCACTAACCAAGCTTTAGCCAAAGCAACAGCCTTGCAGTTTACCGTAAAGTGCTTTACTAACATTACCGGCTGTACTGAGACCAAAATAGGCCCAGATATTTGATCTGAGAGCGCTCTCTCAAGTTAATGTTTCAGTCTGGTCTGGGCCTTTGTCAAAACTAGACTTTCTTCCATAAAATGATTCAGGTACTAGAGCGAACTGTACATCAATGTCCTCTGTGTAAATCCAACATATAATATTAATATGTCACATTCCAATGTTCTTCACATAGCAGAATATGTTCTACATATTCTTAAATACATATTTTTATATATATATATATATATATATGATTTTTTTTAGTAAAATACATATCTATATATATAAAGGTATATATATATATATATATATATATACAGGTAGCCCTCAGTTTACGCCGGGGTTAGGTTCCAGAAGGAATGGTTGTAAATTGAAACCGTTGTAAATTGAAACCCAGTTTATAATGTAACTCAATGGGAAGTGAGGGAGTTAGGTTCCAGGCCCCTCTCAAAATTGACATAAGTAACCTATAATACATTATTTTTAAAGCTTTGAAATGAAGACTTTAAATGCTATACAGCATAATAAACAGTATCAAATAATCACACAACAGACTGTAAAAAAATGTTTTTTACTTGCATTTTTCTGCAAACAGTTCTCTGCGTTGTTAGCATGTTAGATAATATTGGGTATGCGCCTATTCTATGCATTTCAATCTGCAGTGATTAATAGGCAGTTAGGCACCCTCACCTCAAGCAGCTGGACAGGAAGATAATAGGGAAGTGACTGCTAGGTCTTGCTCGATAGATCTGGTCTGCTCTGTGTACACAGATTCATTTCAGGCTGTTAAACTTGCTTAACTTTGCTGCAACACCAGCGGACAGCTCCACCTACTGGTTATTTTAATTAGTGCACTGCTTTTCAATGCATTTCATTAGCAGTCACATGACTGAAAAAAAAGGTTGTTATTCTGAAATGGCACAAATTGAACAGGCATAAACCAAGGGCCACCTGTGTATATATATATATATCTGTATATACAGATAAATATTTAGGAATATCTATTTGAAAATACATGGAACATATTCCCCTATATGAAGAACACTGTAATGTAAAATATTTACAGTAAATACACAGTATAACACTTTATTAAATATGAATATTGCAATAAATATGATTTTGTATGTTTTCAGCTACTTGACTGCAAAAGGCTCCAATGCACTTACACACATATATATATATATATATATATATATATATATATATATATATATATATATGTGTGTGTGTCTTTATATGTATACATACAATTTATGTGTTTATATGTGTATATTTTTATTAGTGTTATTATAAATGTAATTATACTTTCAATTATAAAAATTAAAAATGTGAGTGATAGGCGCCTAATAAATATAAAGTAGAGCACACTCGAATAAAGATGTGATATATTATATTAAAAGGGGGCCACTACATGCCAAATATGGGGCACTAAAAGCCTAATAACGATAAATGTGAGACTGCTGACAGTAATGTAGTATGTGATATGTCAAAATAAATTAACACATATGCTTGAAATACAAAACAAAAACAAAACAGGTAATATCGAACCAAACACCATCAGGGGTTCAGTCCAGATTAAAGTTCATATAATCAGGAGTAGTGTGGCAGCTGTGCTCCTTCCAGGACTGACGGGCAGCCAGCAGAGATCTGTAGATAATGGGGAAACAAAAAAGGAGGCACCACAATAGTGTGAATACGTCAGGTACCAATGCCCATGCACATATCAAGATGTCACTTACTAGATATAAAGCACTTGAGAAGTGCCACAGGCGTGAGCTGGACCATTAATAGCTGCCCAGTGAGCCATCCTCACGAGATACACTCGATATTAGTGACAGGATCCCAGTCGAATAGATAGGACAACAAGCTCTTTTTAGAACAGTGTATCAGCAAACACTCAAGAAATGTCCATATGGTGGCTGGTGGCTCACTGGCTGATAAGCAGATTTCCCTGGTTTATTGATGGACAGTGAAACATCTCACAGACATAAAACAAGAAATGGTTGCTCATTTTCTCCGTAGAAAAACATCCATTTATCCAAAAACAAACAAAATACTTCAATACATTTTTAACTTCATCTTTTAGAGGCAACAACAACAAAAAAAGGAGTTTTCCCCCTTTCACTGAGGATATATAAATATGATGTTATTTGCCCTTTAACTCTTTTAAGTGTATTTATACATAAACCTATTTTTTGTCTTTTTTATTTCTTTTTCTTATAACTTTATCCAGTACCCGGAGAGTTGTACATTTTAGTTTTGCTTTGATTTTATTTTCAGGTCTCTGTTGTTCATTTAAAACATGCCCTCGTTTTACTAACTGACCCACTTGCTCTCTAAATGCGAGATCCTGAAAATCTTTTCCATTAATCACTCTTGAAGACTCGAGTTTGCAGCCCATGTCCCAGAGTAAGAGCCTAAATTAACAATGACAAAGTAGGACAATAAGCTGACCCAATGGGTGGATGAGCCAGAATGCTCTGGAATTTCAGCTTCCTTACATAAAACTTAATCAGCAGCAAATAAATATTTCACAAGAACAAACAGGCCGAGCAGGTAAGGCAAATCTTTTATTTATAAGTATAGCTCAGGAGAGAGAAAGCCGTGTCTCAGTCCGCTGTCCTGCGCTGTAGAACAGGTGTGCGCACAGCAGACTGCAGCCTGAGACGAGATCCCTTTATGCAGCTCGTACACAAGTGAGAGGGAAACGTATTAGCATCACAGTGACAAGCGTCTCTTCACTCGGGTACCAGCAAAAACAAGTACTGAATAGCTTGTGGCCTAAATGTACTCTAAACTGAGGTGACCACAATTCAGTTACCTTTATCATTACAGGGGGAATTAAACACACAATTTCATTTCGTATATAGGGGTTGACCTTAAAGGGACACTGAACCCACATTTTTTCTTGATTCAGATTTATTTAAACAGAAATACACGCAACATACATTGTTGCACTGACTAGATAAAATAAGAACATACACATCCAGATATACAGTGATGGTTTCTCCCCCTTAGGACCGTGACTGGGCGCTGTTGGATTGCCCTATGCACCGGAAAAAGTCTCTGTAAGGATTCTGGATTCCCCAATCGAGCTTCTGTTGTGAGTCAGGTTAGGAGTCCACTTGTAATCTGTTTGCAATGGATGCTTTTTCCCTCGACACGTTTAATCAGGACATCAGTTTTTAATCCTCTTGAAAAAGCCGGGCTGTAGACTGGGAGAAACGCGTTGTTCACATTTTTATGTTTTGGGATTTTTGGTATTTTATAGTAATTTTTGCTCCATATTTTAATATTTAAGGATTTAAGTTTTTATATTTACATGTAGAAATTGACTTACACACAGACTTAGCACAAAATGCATTTGTTTTCTGTTTATTAAATTTGTATTGTATTTTAGCCCCAAAAACACACGTTCCCTTAAAGGGACATTAAACTCTAAATAAATGCAAGATAGAATGAAGCATTCAAAGAAAATATTAGTCTGAGAATAACATGCAGATGTTTTTTTTTTAAAGATTCATTTGGTGTTTACACATTGACAAAATAGTTTTAGTGTCTATAAAACAATGGGAGCTGCCATGTTGTAACTTAGGTTACCTTCTCCGCTGTGGCCAATTAGAGACAGTTATAAATAGGTCACTAGAGTGTGCAACCAATGGCTGTGTGTTATATAACAGTGTTCTGCACTTCCATTTCTAACAGCAACTGAAAATCTTACAATTTCAGAATGGAATTACAGGAAAAAGGGACAAAATAAATAATGGAAGTATATTGCAGAGTTTTTTTATATATATACAATATATTATTTTATATTACCATCTCAAAGTGTTTAATGTCCCTTTAACATGAAACAGTTCTGTTCAAAATGATCACAGTCCAAAATAACAATAATTACCAGCCCTTTTGTAGGCAATATTTTAACTTATCAAACTCCACAGTCTAGAAGACTTGAGAAACTCCCTCTTCAGATTTTTTAAGAATATATTAAGACATTTTTGAATGGAATATTGTTTTAGCTCATGGGCTGTACATTTATAGACTGGTCTAGTATATATAAGGTTCCATTTATATTTCTATGGTTCTTTACTGATGTATCTTTCTGTAATTTTCATATTTAAGTGACAATAGTGTAACTGTGTATAGTGATCAGCACTGTTTTATATATGAGATGGCTATAAA
>NW_026511784.1:172500-267500 GCF_027579735.1 Bombina bombina
AGCAGGACATGGCCAGTGTACCAGTTGGGAGGGACATGTTGTGTTTCATGTCCCTTTAAAACCATCCTATATCCTAATGGGACAGTGGGCGCACATGCCTTATGAGACAATAAGAAAATGAACTGCATTCATAAAACAATCTTTATCGGTTATTTCGGTGCTAATGCACATCAGGTGAGATGTCTGCAGACTGCTGTGATAAGCAGAACTTTGTATAACAGTCACCTGAGATCCCTAGAAAGAGGTGACAGTCTACAGCAGGGCCGCCATCAGGGGGTGACAGGGGTGACTCCTGTCAGGGGCCCAATGAGCCAGGGGGGCCCCATGAGGCAAGAACTAAAAAAAAAAAAAAAAAATTTTTTTTTTTAATTTTGGCAGCCACCAGTGGGTACTACAGCAGAGTGCTAATTGAGCATGGGAAATGTTATTACAAGGAGTAAAGTATTAGCATTTGAGAGGATTTCTTAGTGTGCACTAAACCACTATGCTCAGTGTGAGACAGACTTGGCACTTTGTACAGTGTGTGCCTGAGTCAGACGGCAGATCACTTTCATTTGCAGAGGAGGTAGGACTTACTTAGCAAATGTTTTTTATTTCTTTGTGCAATTTTGGATTGTAACTTCAGTGTGGTAGTAGTTGTATGGTGGGGCTAGGGGTCCATAAAAACACATTTTTTTTAGCAGCAGTGTATTTATGATTATTTGACAATGCTGTAGAAATTCTATATTTAAAACCATGCAGAAATGTTTCCTCCTCAAAACACAAATGGTAGATGCCCTTTTGGCAGATATGCATTTTATATATATATATATATATATATATATATATATATATATATATATATATATATATATATATATATATATATATATAACATTCCAGTTTACTGCCCCTTTATGCAAGGACTTTCCAGATGCAAGGAGGCATTTTATCTAAGATTTTTACATCTGCATAAAATTTTATACTCTCAGACTAAGATTGCTCAGTGCTTGAAATGAGACAGGTTAACTTAAAACTGTTCAGTTTACACTACAGCTGACTTCGTTTTGAAATACATACCAACAAGCCTAAATCCTGCATTTAACCAGATCTAATGGTATGAGTACCACAGCTTATGGTCCCACCAAGACCATATAGAGTACAGCATTTTCAAAATCCATAAGTACAGCTGACAGATAGGAACATTTGTACACTATATTTGAAGTGGTGCTCTTGGTTGGGGAAAATGGGAAAAAAACAAACAAACATATGTCAACCTTTTAAAGGTACTTTTCTTCATCTAGCCATCTACCCAGCTCATTAATTTACAATTTTGAATTCACAGAATTATTTTTGTTTGCACATTTACAAATATGATTCTTTAAAAAGTGATCTCTTAATTTCGGCATTTTTTTTTATCATGCATGTCACACACACTGTTGATTTAGGGGATGCAAGCTGCATAAATGTTTCCTCCTGTGAGTGTTTCTGTGGGTGTATGTGTTTATGTCTTTGTGCTTTGGTTTGTGTCTCTATGTGTATGTATTTTTTATCTGTGGGTCTCTCTGTGAGGGTGGGTGTGTATGTCTTTGTGCATTTTCTGTGGATGTCTGTGAGGGTGTGTGCATATGTCTTTGAGCTTTTTCTATGGGTGTTTCTGTGAGGGTGTTTGTGTGTATGTATGTATGTCTGTGTTTTCTGTGGGTGTCTCTGTGAGGGTGTGTGTATGTCTTTGTGTGTTTTTTGTGGATGTCTCAGTGAGGGTGTATGTATGTCTTTCTGTGTTTTTCATGTGGTTGTCTCTCTGTGTGTGTGTGTATGTCTTTGTGTGTTTTCTGTGGGTGTCTCTGTGTGTGTATGTGTGTATATGTCTTTGTGTGTTTTATGAGGCTGTCTCTGTCGGTGTTTCCTTGGGTGTATGTGCAAGTTTGAGTTTGTGTGTGTGTGTCCATTGTCTGTTCCGTTTTAGGACATTTTGACCTTACTACTAATTATTCACATCTTTCTACAGACTTTGAGACTAACAAGACCTTTCCGGAAGTAACCACTCCACCATTTAACCTTTAAATTATTGTTTAGGCAGTTCAGGGCCCTTCCTTTCAGCCACTGCATGCTGTTGTCATAATTTAGTTGTCATCTTCCTTTACAAAAAGATAATCAGAACTCTATATTTTGTTTTCTAAATCTCCTTTTTTTTTACAAAACTGTAGTTTACCTCATTACTTGTCAGGTCAATGTAAACAAATGCTGAGTATCTGTTTGGGTTTCTGTGTCTGAGTGTGTTTCTTTGCGTGTCTGCTAGAGTGTCTATATGTGAATCCTTATGTGTGAGTGTGTTTGTGTGTTTCAGTGTATGAGTGTGTCTGTGTGTGTATGTTACTACCTTTACAACATTTCCAAGTTTAAATAGACAATTAAGAATAAAGTGCATATACGTTTTAGTCACTTGGTCAAAAATTGCACATGTCAAAGGGGGGGGGCTGATCAATGGTTAAGTAAGGGGCCCCAAAAATTCTAGTGGCGGCCCTGGTCTACAGTACTCTGCAGTAATGATCTATGTCTCTGTGGAGTTTATCACTGATACACTGTTGTAACTCTAAAGCAGGGACGTGCAACTGACTGACCGTGGGGGACGTGGCCCTCTGCATTACTTTTTGCAGCTCCTGAGAAATAGCAGAACTAAGAACGTGTGTCAGTTTTTGTTGCCCCAAGAAAAAAGTGGAACTAAAAATGTGTGTTTTGGTGATTTCTGGTGGGTAAATGGGAAACAAGGTGACAACTACAAAATAAACCCTCTGGAGAGGAGATCAGCAGATATAGGGTACCCTGCAACCATTGACATTTTTAGGAAATATGTTTAGCCATACATTTATATGCGGCCCTTAAGATTTCTAAAATATTGTTCTGTGGACCCTATGTGTTAGAAATTTGGCCCTCACTGAAAACATCAAAATATTTACATCATTTCATCCCTGAGAGGCAGTCACCAGGAACAGGCTGGGAGGATTTTTTTTTTTTAGCTTGGGTTCCCAGCTCCTACAAAGACACAGAGGTTATAAGGTAGAAATTACATTGATTTAAAGGGACAGTCTAGTCAAAATTAAACCTTCATGATTCAGATAGGGCATGTCATTTAAACAGCTTTCCAATTTAATTTTATCATTAAATTTGCTTTGTTCTCTTGGTATTCTTAGTTGAAAGCTAAACATAGGCAGGCTTATATGCTAATTTCTAAGCCCTTGAAGGCTGCGTCTTATCAGGATGCATTTGACAGTTTTTCACAGCTAGACAGCACTAGTTCATGTGTTGCATATAGATAACATTGTGCTCACGCCCATGGAGATACTTATGAGAGGGCACTGATTGGCTAAAATGCAAGTCAGTCAAAAGAACTGAAATAAGGGTGTAGTCTGCTGAGGATTAGATACAAAGTAATCACAGAGGTAGAAAGTATATTAATATAACCGTGTTGGTTACGCAAAACTGGGGAATGGGTAATAAAGGGATTATCTATCTTTTTAAACAATAAAAATTCTGGAGTAGACTGTCCCTTTAATTATGAAAAACATACATTGTGGGTTCAAGTGTGGGGCTTATGCATCCACGCTTAGCCACCTGTAATTTTACACATTACATTTTCTGGGAAAAAAAAAGAGGACAATATAATAAACCTTAGAGCGCACCTTTTATGGTAGAATGACAAAAACCTTTTTCGTAAATAAAAAGAACACATACAGACATATATATATATATATATATGGAAAAAAGCAATTTATCGACCTATATATAATATAAAATTATATTATATTGGTGAGCATCTGGCAAATAAAAAATTAAAATCTCCTTTAAAAAAAATCACCTCTTGTATAGAACAGAGGAAAAGGACGGCGCTGTTCTATACAAGAGGTGATTTTGTTTCAGTGACATTATCATTTTCTACCAAAATCCCTGTTAGAGATTACTGTGTCACCATAACTGACAGCTCATTTAGCAAATTAGTTAATTTAACAATGAGCAACTGCCTTGCCTGATAGACAATATCAATAGATCTATACATGAGGTGGCAGTCTGCGGGGCATTTACATACAGGCAAGGGGGTCACATAAATATAAATTTATAATCTGAACTATATTTAAGTAACCAATATTAACTGATATTAACTTGTGAACTTAGCATATGCAAGGACTTTAATGTTGAGAAAACAGTCCAAAGTGTAGAATTTCAAAGTCCTAAAGGTCATTGGAAAGTTTGGTGAAAGTGGTTTGGTGTAGAGGAATTAAATCTGTGCTGCAGAACTTGAGCTATCAGTAGCTGGTTACATAGGATCTGGCCACCATTGGTATTTTAAATTCCCAAAGGTTTTTTTGAGATGCAAAAGGAAAGATGTAGCTTTAAATCATTAACTGCACATAGAAGCAAACACACTTACAAGCAAAATAACAGAAACTAGAAGCAAATACACATAATATAAAGTGGAATTTATCTACTCTTTCTTCTCAGATTGTAACTGATGAGTCTCTCTGCCTAAATGTAGCCCAGGTACGGTAGCAAAGGATGAAGTATCACCACATCAGGTGAATGCAGATGAAATCAATTAATCTCTTCTTGTGTCTCTAATTAGCTGTTTTATTTTCATTTAAATGGAAAACCAGACTCCCTGATTCTCATTTATAAGTGATAGGGAGAGATTTATCAGTATACTTGTGTAATTCTTGTTAATACCAAGTAATTGTCAATTAATTAATATAAATTAGAGTAATGTATTCCTTTTTGAGTGCTTTAAACTCACAAGAAACACATTTCCCCTGTGTTTATTACAGGCTTGGTTCTTATATTAAAAGAGTTTAAATTGATAAGGCAGCCTCTTCCGATTCACCAGCCAGTCCAGTTACTATTTTATTCTTGCAGGGCAGGAGAGGCTGAAGATTCAGTGGACTTCAAGGATAGCAAGAGGAAGGGCTTTATAAAATGTTTTTTGTTTAATTGTTGTAATTTAGGAGGGTAGCTGTTAGGGGTTGCAACGGGGGGTTTAAAGGTGTATGAGGGGTCTTCAAGTAAGTGCTCATGGGGGGGGGGGGTTTAGTTTTATTTGGAAGATTAAAGATAGGGAGTTGTTTGTGGTTAATTACAATGTTGGAGAATTATATGGGTGTTCTTTTTGGTGAGTTGTGATGAATATTTGGTTTAGGGTTTATTGCATGGGGGGGGTTCTAGTCAGTCATTGGTATAATTGTGGTGGTGAAGGTCTTGGTTAGGGTAATTTGAGCCTAAGGTATTGGAGCAGCTTTTGTTTAGGGTTAAAATGCACTAGGGATCAGGGTAGTTTAGTTAGGATAACTGGGGGAAACTGGGACAGTGTCTGGTGGCACAAGAACATAGAAGGTTGGGGGTTGCAGTTTTGCAGTTAAAGGGCTATAACTGGAGGAGTATCACTAAATAATAGCAGTGTGAGTATGAGCAGCTGTCAGAAAGATATTTTTTTTTACCAGCGCATTGATTATAAGATCTGGCCCTAAGTGTGTGTGAGTGTGTAAATGAGCATATTTATGTATGGTGCCATGTGACATACCTGCTTCAATTCACCAATCAGAACTAAGTGATCATGGACCAGGCTTTTGTCTGCTTTGATGTAGAGCCACTGAGCTACTGAACAGAAACTCCAGATATCATGAGCTTGGTGAGAGATTACTTTCTTGAATATACAGTATTAAGCTCTTTTTTAGCAGTCTAATAACATACAGTACATATATGTTGCAATACATTTTTTACGCTCTTTTTATGGTAATAGTTATTAAAATTGATACAATAAAATGTAAAATAATGTCTGAAATAATCATTTAGTTTATAAGCTTAGGTCTCTTTAATTCTTTTAATTACTTTGAGGGTGTTTTTTTTTTCTTCATACCAACACAGTTTTTTTCCCCCTCACACAAAGGTAGGATCTATTGCGCTGGTTAATGCTTTATGAATTTATAGGATGCGTAAGAGTGTTTGAGTGTTTATGCAAATGAGTATGTTAGTGTATTGATGTTTCTGTGTGCGTGTATTGTAGGTATATGTGTGCAAATAACTGTGTGTGCATTTATACTGTAGGTATATGTGTGCAAATAACTGTGTGTGCATTTATACTGTAGGTATATGTGTGCAAATAAGTGCGTATGTGTGTGTGCATTTGTAGGTTTATGTGTGCAAATAAGTGTGCATGTGTGTGTGTGTTTTTGTACTGTGGGTATATGTGTGCATATGTCTGCAAATAGGTGTGTGTGCATTTGTACTGTAGGTATATGTGTGCATATGTCTGCAAATAGGTGTGTGTGCATTTGTACTGTAGGTATATGTGTGCATATGTCTGCAAATAGGTGTGTGTGCATTTGTACTGTAGGTATATGTGTGCATATGTCTGCAAATAGGTGTGTGTGCATTTGTACTGTAGGTATATGTGTGTGTGTGCAAATAAGTGTATATGCATTTGTACTGTAGGTATATGTGTGCATGTGTGTATGTGTGTATGTGTGTGTGTGCATTTTTACTGTGGGTATATGTGTGCAAATAAGTGTGTATGTATGTGTGTGCATTTGTACTGTAGGTATATGTGTGCAAATAAGTGTGTATGTATGTGTGTGCATTTGTACTGTAGGTATATGTGTGCAAATAAGTGTGTATGTATGTGTGTGCATTTGTACTGTAGGTATATGTGTGCAAATAAGTGTGTATGTATGTGTGTGCATTTGTACTGTAGGTATATGTGTGCAAATAAGTGTGTATGTATGTGTGTGCATTTGTACTGTAGGTATATGTGTGCAAATAAGTGTGTATGTATGTGTGTGCATTTGTACTGTAGGTATATGTGTGCAAATAAGTGTGTATGTGTGTGCATTTGTACTGTAGGTATATGTGTGCAAATAAGTGTGTATGTATGTGTGTGCATTTGTACTGTAGGTATATGTGTGCAAATAAGTGTGTATGTATGTGTGTGCATTATACTGTAAGTATATGTGTGCAAATAAGTGTGTATGTATGTGTGTGCATTTGTACTGTAGGTATATGTGTGCAAATAAGTGTGTACACATTTGTACTGTAGCTATATGTGTGCAAATAAGTGTGTGTGTGTGTGTGATGTTTTTGCATTTGTACTGTAGGTATATGAGTGTGCATGGGTGCAATAAGTATGTTTGTGTGCATTTGTACTGTAGGTTTATGTGTGCAAATAAATGTATGTGTTCATTTGTACTGTAGGTATATGTGTGTGCATTTGCAGGTATATGTGCGCATGTGTGCAAATATGTGTGTGTGTGTGCATTTGTACTGTAGGTAAATGTGTGTGCATTTGCAGGTATATGTGTGTGTGCATTTGTACTGTAGGTATGTGTGCATGTGTGCAAATATGTGTGTGTGCATTTGTACTGTAGGTATATGTCTGTGCATTTGCAGGTATATGTGCGTGCATTTGCAGGTATATGTGTGCAAATATATGTTTGCATGCATGGAAATTAGTGTGCATTTGTAGGTGTAACTGTGTGTGTTTGTGCATTTGTTGGTACACGTGTGCATCTGTGAAAATAAGTGTGTGTGTGTGTGTGTGCGTGTGCCATCAAAATGGCTGTGTACAAATAAGTCTGTGTGTGTTTGCATGCATATATGTGTGTATATGTGCAAATAAATGTGTGTGTGTGTGTGTGTGCATGGATGGGCAAATTAGTGTATATGTGTGTGTGCATTTGTAGGTATTTGTGCAATAAGTGTGTGTGCATTGGCAGGTATATGTGTGCATGTGTTTAGATAACTGTGTGTGTGCATTTATAGGCATATATGTGCAATTATAGGCATATGTGTGTGCAAATAAGTGTGTGTGAGTGTGCATTTGTTGGTATGTGTGCAATAAGTGTGCATGTATGTGCATTGGCAGGTATTTATGTGTATGTGTGCAAATAAGTGTGTGTGAGTGTGCATTTGTTGGTATGTGTGCAATAAGTGTGCATGTATGTGCATTGGCAGGTATTTATGTGTATGTGTGCAAATAAGTGTGTGTGAGTGTGCATTTGTTGGTATGTGTGCAATAAGTGTGCATGTATGTGCATTGGCAGGTATTTATGTGCATGTCTGCAAATAAGTGTGTGTGCATTTGTAGGTATGTGTGCAATAAGTGTGTGTATGAGTGTATTTGTAGGTATATGTGTGCATGTGAAGAAATAACTTGGTGTGTGCATTTGTAGGTATATTTGTGCAAATAAGTGCATGTGTGCATTTCTAGGTATATGTGTGCAAATAAGTGTGTGTGTGTGTGCATTTCTATGTATATGCGTGCAAATAAGTGTGTGTGTGCATTTGTAGGTATATGTGTGCAAATAAGTGTGTGTGTGCATTTCTATGTATATGCGTGCAAATAAGTGTGTGTGCGCATTTGTAGGTATATGTGTGCAAATAAGTGTGTGTGCGCATTTGTAGGTATATGTGTGCAAATAAGTGTGTGTGTGCATTTGTTGGTATATGTGTGCAAATAAGTGCATGTGTGCATTTCTATGTATATGCGTGCAAATAAGTGTGTGTGCGCATTTGTTGGTATATGCGTGCAAATAAGTGTGTGTGCGCATTTGTTGGTATATGTGTGCAAATAAGTGCATGTGTACATTTCTATGTATTTGTGTGCAAATATGTGCATGTGTGCATTTCTTTGTAGGTATATGTGTGCAAATAAGTGCATGTGTACATTTTAGGTATATGTGTGCAAATAAGTGTGTGTGTTTATTTGTGCAAATTAGTGTGTGCCAATGAAGATGCACAAATAAGTCTGTGGGCCACATGTATTAAGACCAGTGCGGAAATAGTTCTCGACACGGCGTAGGGCAGCGGAAACTGTACGTCCACTGCTCGTATGTACCATTACACAATCAAGTGGGTGTGTAATGCTGCCCCCTCCCTTACACTCTCCACCCCCCCTGAGTTGGTGGACAGCAATCACCCCGAACACACTCGCTCTGTGTGATTGACAGACCCTTCTTTCTCGCACAAAGGACCTGGCTGTCAATCACCCGAGCGAGTGTGAAGGGCCTGTCAATCCCCCCGAGAGAGCGTATTTGGGGTGATTTTTATCCACCAGCTCTGAGGTGGCAGAGAGTGTAAGAAGTCTGTGTGCAAATATGTGTGTGTGCATGTGTGCAAATCAGTGTGTGCATGTGTATGTGCGCAAATGTGAGTGGGTGTGCATGTATACAAATCAGTGTGTGTATGTGCGCAAATGTGTATGTATCTGTATGTGCGCAAATGTGTGTGGGTGTGCATGTTTACAAATCACTGTGTGTGTGTGTGTGTGTGTATATACATATATACACAAATGTAGATCTACATGCATACAAATATTTACATATGAATATTTCTGTTTAAATAAATAATAGCCCATTCCATTCAAGCACCTTGTCATATACTATATACATTTTAACACTTATAACTTTTTAAATTAATATTTATATGAATAGCCAATAGAATTTCAGTAGCTCTCATCCTATTGGCTGATTTGAACAGCCAATAGGATTTCAGTAGCTCTCATCCTAATGACTGATTAGAATTTCAAAAATCAAATCAGCAAATAGGAATGCAAGGGACTCCATTTTGAAAAGGCTCCCTTGCATTGAAGATTCAGTGTACGGCGGCGACCGTATGAAGAGGCTGCTGCACGCCGGTTGTCTTCAGGGTGGACCCGCTCCGCGCTGGATGGATGAAGACCTCGCCACATGGATGAAGACTTTGCCGCCTGGATCAAGACTTCAGAAATTATAAGTGGATCGTCGGGGGTTAGTGTTAAGTTTTTTTAAACTTTTTGGGTTTTTTTTTTTTTTTTAAGATTAGGGTTTGGGATTTCTTAAAAGACCTAAATGCCCTTTTTGGGGCAAGAAAAATAGCTGAATGCCCTTTTAAGGGCAATGCCCATACAAATGCCCTTTTAAGGGCAATGGGTAGCTTAGGTTTTTGTTAGAGTTAGGTTTTTTATTTTGGGGTTTAGTTGGGTGGTGGGTTTTACTGTTGGGGGTCTTTTCAGTAAAAGAGCTGTTTTCTTTAGGGCAATGCCCTATAAAAGGCCCTTTTAAGGGGTATTGGTAGTTTATTGTAGTCTATGTCTTTTTTTTTGGGGGGGGGAGCGTTTTCTTATTTTTATAGGGCTATTACATTATTTTTCGTAATTTGGTGTTTGTTATTTTTTGTAATTTGGTATTTTTTATTTTTTGTAATTGTAAATGTAATATTTTTTAGTAGTGTTAGTTTTTTTTTAATGTGTAATTTAGTTTATTTAATTTGTAGTTATTTTAATTTTAGTAATGTTAGTTTAATATATAGTTTAAACTTAGTTTTTTTTAATTTCACAGGTAAGTTTTTATTTATTTTAAGATAGGGATTGAATTTACAGTTAGGGGGTTGTTAGGTTTAGGGGTTAATAGTTTAATTTAGTTTTTTTGCAATGTGGGGGGCTGGCAGTTTAGGGGTTAATAGGGTTATTTAGTGGCAGTGATGTCGGGGAGCAGCGGAATAGGGGTTAATAACTTTATTATAGTGTGGGCGATGTTGGGGTACGAGGGAATAGGGGTTAATAACTTTATTATAGTGGTGACGATGTCGGGGAGCGGCAGAAGAGGGGTTAACCCCTTAACGACGCATGTCCTACAGGGTACGTCTTACACAAACTGGTCTTTAAAGACCAGAGACGTACCCTGTACGTCGTTAAGGGTTTCAAGCGGCTGGAAGCGATCCTGATCGCTTCCAGCCGCTTTCAAGGTATTGTAGTGATGCCTCGATATTGAGGCATCACTGCAATACCTTTTTAGGCACACCGATGCAGAGAGAGCCACTCTGTGGCCCTCCCTGCATCGGCCAGTGATGGTGCCGATCCTTACAAAGCACAATAATTAAACAGCGCTAGCTGCCAGGGGTGATTCAAAATTGCTATGATGTAACACAATAAACTCCAAGAAGATAAATAACAATAAGAATTATAATAAAAATTAATACTTAATGAAAACAATAAATAAATATGAAAAAAATATAGATTAACGTGTGTAAATTAGGAATCACTAATTATTATTATACAAATTCCTAAAGATAGGACAAGGAGCAAAAAACACAATAGGTGCAAATAAGTACAACTGTGTAATGATTGTTATATACGAGACCTGTTGCTGCAAAAATGACCGAAGGTGTCCTGCGTGCCTCCTGAAGTAAAGTAGAATCCCAAATCTCTGAAACAGATAAGCGCAAACAGACTCAAGTGTAGGTAGATACAACAAACACACCCCACTCTCTGAATTGTACTTACAAAATTGTAATTTATTCAGGCGGTTTGTTAAAATAACATATGATCTCCACGGCAGTTAAAACATAAATCTTTGCAAATGAAAATGAAAGTTTCTGAGCCAAAAGTGTCCGTTTTAAGTTAATGTCCGTTGCAGTGACTTCAAATAAAAAAAACGCTGTATTAGAGAGCGTCAGTGTAGAAACCGGTGACGTCACTGGAACAAAGTACGGGTCCTCATGTAGTCCAAAAGCCTCAACGCGTTTCAACCGCCACCGTGCGGTCTTTCTCAAGAGGTAAAAGTTCATGTCCCTTCTCACAGTGCAGGTTATTATATAGCCAGCAAGCTTATTTTATTGGATGGAGAAAGGTCTCTTTATATAACTAGCTTGCCTGCTGTATTTATTGTGGGAAGCAAGCTAGAGTTACGATGCGTATTAAATAAGTGGCACATATTATAATAATACGATTAAAAACATAACTCTGCTAAAATACTATAAAATGATATAGAAATTATACTAAAACAAAATAAGTTAATAAACCAAATGATGTCATTACTAAACTACAATAAACTAGATTTTCACAAGCATATTTTGCCAACTGTCGAAAAAATGTTGAAGGATAGTACAAAATAAAAGACAAAGAAAGAATAAAGTTATTATAACAAAAATCTATTAAAAACAAATATTTTAATTTTATACTATGGGTTGGTGGGTGGGAGCCATTGAAGGGAGGTGGGTGGGCGGCCCATCACTTGGGAAGTTCCTTCCGGCTATACTCTAAGCCGGATATGCGCGGGAGCGCGCGCTGACAGTTGCTGGCAATGCTGGTTTTTTTTTTGGTGGGAGAGGTTGGTGGGTGCGGAGGAGCAGTGATCTGGGGGTGATCAGGAAATGATCTGGGAGGGGGAGGGTGTAGGGTATGGAGGGGGGCAGCTACACTACAGAAAAAGTTAGGGTTATAAAAATAAAACAAAGTTATTATGCAAAGTGGGTACTGGCAGACAGCTGCCAGTACCCAAAATGGTGGCTAATAGTTAGTGGGGGGAGGGTTAGAGAGCTCATTGGGGGGGATCAGGCAGGTTGGGGGCTAAGGGGGGATCCTACACAGCAGAATATGATATATATATATTTTTTAATAATTAATAAAAACAAAATAAAACTTTTATTTAGTACTGGCAGACTTTCTGCCAGTACTTAAGATTGCGGGGACAATTGTGGGGTGGGGGAGGGAAGAGAGCTGTTTGGGAGGGATCAGGGGGTGGGATGTGTCAGGTGGGAGACTGATTTCTACACTAAAGCTAAAATTAACCCTTCAAGCTCCCTACAAGCTACCTAATTAACCCCGTCACTGCTGGGCATAATACAAGTTTGGTGCGCAGCAGCATTTATCAGCCTTCTAATTACCAAAAAGCAATGCCAAAGCCATATATGTCTGCTATTTCTGAACAAAGGGGATCCCAGAGAAGCATTTACAACCATTTGTGCCATAATTGAACAAGCTGTTTGTAAATAATTTCAGTGAGAAACCCAAAGTTAGTGAAAAAGTGAACATTTTTTTTTTATTTGATCGCATTTGGCGGTGAAATGGTGGCATGAAATATATCAAAATTGGCCTAGATCAATACTTTGGGTTGTCTACTACACTACACTAAAGCTAAAATTAACCCTACAAGCTCCCTACAAGCTACCTAATTAACCCTTTCACTGCTGGGCCTAATACAAATGTGGTGCGCAGCGGCATTTAGCGGCCTTCTAATTACCAAAAAGCAAAGCCAAAGCCATATATGTCTGCTATTTCTGAACAAAGGGGATCCCAGAGAAGCATGTACAACCATTTGTGCCATTATTGCATAAGTTGTTTGTAAATAATTTCAGTGAGAAACCTAATATTTGTGAAAAAGTTAGTGAAAAAGTGAACGATTTTTTTTATTTGATCGCATTTGGCAGTGAAATGGTGGCATGAACTATACCAAAATGGGCCTAGAGCAATACTTTGGGATGTCTACTAAAAAAAAATATATACATGTCAAGGGTTATTCAGGGATTCCTGACAGATATCAGTGTTCCAATGTAACTAGCGCTAATTTTGAAAAAAAAGTGGTTTGGAAATAGCGAAGTGCTACTTGTACTTATTGCCCTATAACTTGCATAAAAAGCAAAGAACATGTAAACATTGGGTATTTCTAAACTCAGGACAAAATTTAGAAACTATTTAGCATGGGTGTTTTTTGGAGGTTGTAGATGTGCAACAGATTTTGGGGTTCAAAGTTAGAAAAAGTGTGTTTTTTTCCATTTTTTCATCATATTTTATAATTTTTTTTATAATAAATTATAAGATATGATGAAAATAATGGTATCTTTAGAAAGTCAATTTAATGGCGAGAAAAACTGTATATAATATGTGTGGGTACAGTAAATGAGTAAGAGGAAAATTGCAGCTAAACACAAACACAGCAGAAATGTAAAAATAGCCCTGGTCCTTAAGGGAAAGAAATTGAAAAATGGCCTTGGTCCTTAAAGGGTTAATACATTTTATTAGTTGTGGCGATGTCGGGAGCGGTAGATTAGGGGTTAATAACTATAATAAAGTATTTGTGATGCAAAAGGGCCTCGGTTTAGGGGTTAATAGGTAGTTTATGGGTGTTAGTGTACTTTGTAACACTTTAGTTATGAGTTCCGTGTAACAGTTTTGTGGCGCAAAACTCATAACTACTGGTCTCAGATTGCGGATTGTGTCAGTATAGACTGTTACGCAAGCTTTTTAGCCTCACCGCAAAACTTGTAATGGCAGTGCTATGGAAATCCCAAGCAAAACTCATTTTTTGGAGTGCGGAACTGACGTTGCGTTACAGGCTAAAATGCTTGCGGTATAGCAATACTGACAAGACTCGTAATGGCTGCATTCTGGTTTTTATGCTGAAATGGCCATTTTTTCAGCGGTAAAACCAGAACGCAAAAATTGTAATCTAGGTGTTAGTTTGCACTTGTACGGTTACTTTTACTTTCAACTTGTTATATGAGCGCAAGTTATTAACGCGGACACGATATTGCCAATACTGCATCAGAGCTAACGATAGCGCACCACTTGTACTCTATCCCTATGTGTGTTTGTGCACAAACATCTCTTACTTTTGTCTGTGCACATAAATCTCCTTTTACCTATGTTGGTGCATTTACACCTAAAATATAACCCTCACTTACGTACACCAGGGTACTTACATCTTTACCTCAAATATAACCCTCAATTACCTACACCAGGGCACTTACATCTTCCCCCTCATATATAACCTTCACTTACCTACACCAGGACACTTACATCTTTACCTCATATATAACCTCTTACCTAAACCAGGGCAATTACATCTTCACCTCACATATAACCCTCACTTACCTACACCAGGGCACTTGCATCTTCAACTAATATATAACCCTCGCTTACCTACACAAGGGCACTTACATCTTCTCCTCATATATAACCATCACCTACCTACACCAGGGAACTTATATCTTCACCTCATATATAACCCTCACTTACCTACACCAGGTCACTTACATCTTTATCTAATATATAACCCTCACTTACCTACACCAGTGCACTTACATCTTCATCTAATATATAACCTTCACTTACCTACACCTGGGTACTTACATCTTCATCTCATATATAACCCTCACTTACCTACACCAGAGCACTTACATCTTCATCTCATATATAACCCTCACCTACCTACACCAGGCACTTACATCTTCACCTCATATATAACCCTCACTTACCTACACTAGGGCACTTACATCTTCACCTCATATATTACATCACTTACCTACACCAGGGCACTTACATCTTCACCTCATATATAACCTTAACTTACCTACACCAGGATACTTACATTTTCATATTATATATAACCCTCACTTACATACACCAAGACACTTACATCTTCACCTCATAGATAACTCTCACTTACCTACACCAGGACACTTACATCTTTATCTCATATATAACCCTCAAACACCTACACCAGGGCATTTACATCTCTATCTCATATATAACCCTCACTTACCTACACCAGGGCATTTACATATTTATCTCATATATAACCCTCACTTACCTACACCAAGACACTTACATCTTCACCTCATATATAACCCTCACTTACCTACACCAGGGCATTTACATCTTTATCTCATATATAACCCTCAGTTACCTACACCAGGGCATTTACATCTTTATCTCATATATAATCCTCACTTACCTACACCAGGGCAATTACATCTTCTCCTCATATATAACCTTCACTTATCTACACCAGGGTACTTATATCTTCACCTCATATATATAACCGTCACTTACCTACACCAGTGCATTTACATCTTCATCTCATATAAAACCCTCACTTACCTACACCAGGACGATTACATCTTCACCTCATATATAACCCTCACTTACCTAGAGCAGGGCACTAGGGCACTTACATCTTCACCTCATATATAACCCTCACTTACCTACACCAGGGCACTTACATCTTCACCTCATATATAACCCTCACTTATCAACACCAGGGCAGTTATATCTCCACTTCATATGTAACCTACACTTACCTACACCAGGGCACTTACATCTTCACCTCATATATAACCCTCACTTCCCTACACCAGGGCAATTACATCTTCACCTCACATATAACCTTCAATTACCTACACCAGGGACTTACATCTTCACCTCATATATAACCCTCACTTACCTACACCAGGGCACTTTCATCTTCATCTCACATATAACCTTCAATTACTTACACCAGGGCACTTACATCTTCACCTCATATATAACCCTCACTTACCTACACCAGGGCACTTTCATCTTCACCTCACATATAACCTTCAATTACTTACACCAGGGCACTTACATCTTCACCTCACATATAACCCTCACTTACATCTTCACCTCATATATATCTTCACCTTATATATAAACCTCATATACCTACAGCAGGGCAATTACATCTTCACCTCATATATAACCCTTACTTACCTACACCAGGGCACTTACATCTTCACCTCATATATATCCTTCACTTATCTACACCAGGTTACTTACATCTTCACCTTATATATTACCCTCACTTACCTACACCAGGGCACTTACATCTTCACCTCATATATAACCCTCACTTACCTACACCAGGGCACTTACATCTTCACCTCATATATAACCTTCACTTATCTACACCAGGGCACTTACATCTTCACCTCATATATAACCATCACTTACCTACACCAGAGCACTTACATCTTCATCTCATATATAACCTTCACTTATCTACACCAGGGCACTTACATCTTCACCTCATATATAACCATCACTTACCTACACCAGGGCACTTACATCTTGATCTCATATATAACCATCCCTTACATACACCACGGCACTTTTATCTTCACCTCATATATAACCCTCACTTACCTACACCAGGGTACTTACACCTTCATCTCATATATAACCCTCACTTGCATACACCAGGGCACTTACATCTTCACCTCACATATAAACCTCACTTACCTACACAAGGGTACTTACACCTTCATCTCATATATAACCCTCACTTACATACACCAGGGCACTTACAACTTCATCTCACATATAACCCTCACTTACCTACACCAGGGAACTTACACCTTCATCTCATATATAACCCTCACTTACCTACACCAGAGTACTTACACCTTCATCTCATATATAACCCTCACTTACCTACACCAGGGCACTTACATCTTCACCTCATATATAACCCTCACTTACCTACACCACGGCACTTACATCTTCACCCCATAAATAACCTTAACTTATGTACACCAGGGAACTTACATCTTCACCTCCTATGTAACCCTCACTTACCTACACCAGGGCACTTACATCTTCACCTCATATATAACCCTCACTTACCTACACCAGAGTACTTACACCTTCATCTCATATATAACCCTCACTTACCTACACCAGGGCACTTACATCTTCACCTCATATATAACCCTCACTTACCTACACCACGGCACTTACATCTTCACCCCATAAATAACCTTTACTTATGTACACCAGGGAACTTACATCTTCACCTCCTATGTAACCCTCACTTACCTACACCAGGGCACTTACATCTTCACCTCATATATAACCCTCACTTACCTACACCAGGGCACTTACATCTTCACCTCATATAAAACCTTCACTTATCTACACCAGGGCACTTACATCTTCACCTCATATATAACCCTCACTTACCTACACTGGGGCACTTATATCTTCACCTGATATACTGTATAACCTTCAATTACATACACCAGGGTACTTACATCTTCATCTCATATATAACCCTCACTTACATACACCAGGGAACTTACATCTTCACCTCATAAATAACCTTGTCTTATGTACACCAGGTAACTTAGATCTTCACCTCATATATAACCCTCACTTACCTACACCAGGGCACTTACATGTTCACCTCATATATAACCCTCACTTACCTACAACAGGGCACTTACATCTTCACCTCACATATAACCCTCACTTATCTACACCAGGGTACTTACTTCTTCACCTCACATATAACCCTCACTTATCTACACCAGGGCAGTTATATCTTCACCTCATATATAACCCCCACTTACCTACACCAGGGCACTTACATCTTCATCTCATATATAACCCTCACTTACATACACCAGGGCACTTTTATCTTCACCTCATATATAACCCTCACTTACCTACATTAGGGCACTTACATTTTTATCTCAAATATAACCTTCAATTACCTACACCAGGGCAGTTATATCTTCACCTCATATATAACCCTCACTTACCTACACCAGGGCACTTACATCTTTATCTAATATATAACCCTCACTTACCTACACCAGGGTACTTACATCTTCACCTCATATATAGCCTTCACTTACCTACACCAGGGTACTTACATCTTTACCTCATATATAACCCTCACTTACATACACCAGGGCACTTTTATCTTCACCTCATATGTAACCCTCACTTACCTACACCAGGACACTTATATCGTCACCTCATATATAGCCATCACTTACTCACACCAGGGCACTTACATCTTTACCTCATATATAACCCTCACTTACCTACACCAGGGTACTTACATCTTCACCTCATATATAGCCTTCACTTACCTACACCAGTGTACTTACATCTTCACCTCATATATAACCCTCACTTACTCACACCAGGGCACATACATCTTTACCTCATATATAACCCTCACTTACCTACACCAGGGCAGTTATATCTTCACCTCATATATAACCCCCACTTACCTACACCAGGGCACTTACATCTTTACCTCATACATAACCCTCACTTACCTACACCAGGGCATTTACATCTTCACCTCATGTATAACCTTCACTTACCTACACCAGGGCACTTACATCTTCACCTCATATATAACCCTCACTTACTCACACCAGGGCACTTACATCTTTACCTCATATATAACCTTCACTTACCTACACCAAGGCACTTACATCTTTATCTGATATATAACCTTCACTTACCTACACCAGGGTACTTACATCTTCACCTCATATATAGCATTTACTTACCTACACCAGGGTATTTACATCTTCACCTCATATATAACCCTCACTTACTCACACCAGGGCACTTACATCTTTACCTCATACATAACCCTCACTTACCTACACCAGGGCATTTACATCTTCACCTCATGTATAACCTTCACTTACCTACACCAGGGCACTTACATCTTCACCTCATATATAACCCCCACTTACTTACACCAGGGCACTTACATCTTTATCTCATATATAACCTTCACTTACATACACCAGGGCACTTACATCTTTATCTCAAATATAACCTTCACTCACCTACACCAGGGCACTTACATCTTCACCTCATATATAACCCTCACTTACCTACAGTAGGGCACTTACATCGTCACCTCATATATAGCCTTCACTTACCTACACCAGGGTTCTTACATCCACCTCATATATAACCCTCACTTACTCACACCAGGGCACTTACATCTTTAGCTCATATATAACCCTCACTTACCTACACCAGGGCACTTACATCTTCACCTCATAAATAACCCTCACTTACCTAGGGCACTTACATCTTTATCTCATATATAATCTTCACTTACCTACACTAGGGCACTTACATATTCACCTCATATATAGCCTTCACTTACCTAAACCAGGGTACTTACATCTTCACCTCATATATAACCCTCACTTACTTACACCAGTGCACTTACATCTTTACCTCATATATAACCCTCACTTACCTACATCAGGGCATTTACATCTTCACCTCATATATAACCCTCACTTACCTACACCAGGGCACTTACATATTTATCTCAAATATAACCTTCACTCACCTACACCAGGGCACTTACATATTTATCTCAAATATAACCTTCACTCACCTACACCAGGGTACATACATCTTCACCTCATATATAACCCTCACTTACCTACACCAGGGCATTTACATCTTCACCTCATATATAACCCTCACTTACCTACACCAGGGCACTTACATCTTTATCTCATATATAACCTTCACTAACCTACACCAGGGCACTTACATATTTATCTCAAATATAACCTTCACTCACCTACACCAGGGCACTTACATCTTCACCTCATATATAACCCTCACTTACCTACACCAGGGCAGTAAATATCTTCACCTCATATATAACCCTCACTTACCTACACCAGGGCACTTACATCTTCACCTCATATATAACCCTCACTTACCTACACCAGGGCAGTAAATATCTTCACCTCATATATAACCCTCACTTACCTACACCAGGGCACTTACATCTTCACCTCATATATAACCTACACTTATCTACACCAGGGCAATTACATCTTCACCTCATATATAACCCTCACTTACCTACACCAGGGCACTTACATCTTCACCTCATATATAACCCTCACTTACCTACAGCAGGGCACTAGGGCACTTACATCTTCACCTCATATATAACCCTTACTTACCTACACCAGGGCACTTACATCTTCACCTGATATATAACCCTCACTTACCTACACCAGGACACTTACATCTTCACCTCATATATTATCCTCACTTACCAACACCAGTGCACTTATATCTTCACCTCACATATAACCTTCAATTACCTACACCAGAGCACTTACATCTGCACCTGATATATAACCTTCACTTATCTTCACCAGGTAACTTACATCTTCACCTCATATATAACCTTCACTTACCTACACCAGGACACTTACATCTAAACCTCATATATAACCTTCACTTATCTACACCAGGACACTTACATATTTACTTCATATATAACCTTCACTTTTCTACACCAGGGTACTTACATCTTCACCTCATATATAACCTTCACTTACCTACACCAGGGCACTTACATCTTCACCTCATATATAACCCTCACTTACCTACACTAGGGCACTTACATCGTCACCTCATATATAGCCTTCAATTACCTACACCAGGGTACTTACATCTTCACCTCATCTATAACCCTCACTTACCTACATTAGGGCACTTTCACCTTTATCTCACATATAACCTTCACTTACCTACACCAGGGTACTTACATCTTCACCTCATATATAACCCTCACTTACCTACACCAGGGCATTTACATCTTCACCTCATGTATAACCTTCACTTACCTACACCAGGGCACTTACATCTTCACCTCATATATAACCCCCACTTACTTACACCAGGGCACTTACATCTTTATCTCATATATAACCTTCACTTACATACACCAGGGCACTTACATCTTTATCTCAAATATAACCTTCACTCACCTACACCAGGGCACTTACATCTTCACCTCATATATAACCCTCACTTACCTACAGTAGGGCACTTACATCGTCACCTCATATATAGCCTTCACTTACCTACACCAGGGTTCTTACATCCACCTCATATATAACCCTCACTTACTCACACCAGGGCACTTACATCTTTAGCTCATATATAACCCTCACTTACCTACACCAGGGCACTTACATCTTCACCTCATAAATAACCCTCACTTACCTAGGGCACTTACATCTTTATCTCATATATAATCTTCACTTACCTACACCAGGGCACTTACATCTTCACCTCATATATAACCTTCACTTACCTACACCAGGGTACTTACATCTTCACCTCATATATAACCCTCACTTACTTACACCAGTGCACTTACATCTTTACCTCATATATAACCCTCACTTACCTACATCAGGGCATTTACATCTTCACCTCATATATAACCCTCACTTACCTACACCAGGGCACTTACATATTTATCTCAAATATAACCTTCACTCACCTACACCAGGGCACTTACATATTTATCTCAAATATAACCTTCAATTACATACACCAGGGTACATACATCTTCACCTCATATATAACCCTCACTTACCTACACCAGGGCATTTACATCTTCACCTCATATATAACCCTCACTTACCTACACCAGGGCACTTACATCTTTATCTCATATATAACCTTCACTAACCTACACCAGGGCACTTACATATTTATCTCAAATATAACCTTCACTAACCTACACCAGGGCACTTACATATTTACCTCAAATATAACCTTCACTTACCTACACCAGGGCAGTAAATATCTTCACCTCATATATAACCCTCACTTACCTACACCAGGGCACTTACATCTTCACCTCATATATAACCTTCAATTACCTACACCAGGGCAGTAAATATCTTCACCTCATATATAACCCTCACTTACCTACACCAGGGCACTTACATCTTCACCTCATATATAACCTACACTTATCTACACCAGGGCAATTACATCTTCTCCTCATATATAACCCTTACTTACCTACACCAGGACACTTACATCTTCACCTCATATATAACCCTCACTTACCTACAGCAGGGCACTAGGGCACTTACATCTTCACCTCATATATAACCCTTACTTACCTACACCAGGGCACTTACATCTTCACCTCATATATAACCCTCACTTACCTACACCAGGACACTTACATCTTCACCTCATATATTATCCTCACTTACCAACACCAGTGCACTTATATCTTCACCTCACATATAACCTTCAATTACCTACACCAGAGCACTTACATCTGCACCTGATATATAACCTTCACTTATCTTCACCAGGTAACTTACATCTTCACCTCATATATAACCTTCACTTACCTACACCAGGACACTTACATCTAAACCTCATATATAACCTTCACTTATCTACACCAGGACACTTACATATTTACTTCATATATAACCTTCACTTTTCTACACCAGGGCACTTACATCTTCACCTCATATATAACCTTCACTTACCTACACCAGGGCACTTACATCTTCACCTCATATATAACCCTCACTTACCTACACTAGGGCACTTACATCGTCACCTCATATATAGCCTTCAATTACCTACACCAGGGTACTTACATCTTCACCTCATCTATAACCCTCACTTACCTACATTAGGGCACTTTCACCTTTATCTCACATATAACCTTCACTTACCTACACCAGGGTACTTACATCTTCACCTCATATATAACCCTCACTTACCTACACCAGGGCATTTACATCTTCACCTCATGTATAACCTTCACTTACCTACACCAGGGCACTTACATCTTCACCTCATATATAACCCTCACTTACTTACACCAGGGCACTTACATCTTTATCTCATATATAACCTTCACTTACATACACCAGGGCACTTACATCTTTATCTCATATATAACCTTCACTCACCTACACCAGGGCACTTACATCTTCACCTCATATATAACCCTCACTTACCTACAGTAGGGCACTTACATCGTCACCTCATATATAGCCTTCACTTACCTACACCAGGGTTCTTACATCCACCTCATATATAACCCTCACTTACTCACACCAGGGCACTTACATCTTTACCTCATATATAACCCTCACTTACCTACACCAGGGCACTTACATCTTCACCTCATATATAACCCTCACTTACCTAGGGCACTTACATCTTTATCTCATATATAATCTTCACTTACCTACACTAGGGCACTTACATATTCACCTCATATATAGCCTTCACTTACCTACACCAGGGTACTTACATCTTCACCTCATATATAACCCTCACTTACTTACACCAGGGCACTTACATCTTCACCTCATATATAACCCTCACTTACCTACATCAGGGCATTTACATCTTCACCTCATATATAACCCTCACTTACCTACACCAGGGCACTTACATATTTATCTCAAATATAACCTTCACTCACCTACACCAGGGCACTTACATATTTATCTCAAATATAACCTTCACTCACCTACACCAGGGTACATACATCTTCACCTCATATATAACCCTCACTTACCTACACCAGGGCACTTACATCTTCACCTCATATATAACCCTCACTTACCTACACCAGGGCACTTACATCTTTATCTCATATATAACCTTCACTAACCTACACCAGGGCACTTACATATTTATCTCAAATATAACCTTCACTCACCTACACCAGGGCACTTACATCTTCACCTCATATATAACCTTCACTTACCTACACCAGGGCAGTAAATATCTTCACCTCATATATAACCCTCACTTACCTACACCAGGGCACTTACATCTTCACCTCACATATAACCTTCAATTACCTACACCAGGGCAGTAAATATCTTCACCTCATATATAACCCTCACTTACCTACACCAGGGCACTTACATCTTCACCTCATATATAACCCTCACTTACCTACACCAGGGCAATTACATCTTCACCTCATATATAACCCTTACTTACCTACACCAGGACACTTACATCTTCACCTCATATATAACCCTCACTTACCTACAGCAGGGCACTAGGGCACTTACATCTTCACCTCATATATAACCCTTACTTACCTACACCAGGGCACTTACATCTTCACCTGATATATAACCCTCACTTACCTACACCAGGACACTTACATCTTCACCTCATATATTATCCTCACTTACCAACACCAGTGCACTTATATCTTCACCTCACATATAACCTTCAATTACCTACACCAGAGCACTTACATCTTCACCTCATATATAACCTTCACTTATCTTCACCAGGTAACTTACATCTTCACCTCATATATAACCTTCACTTACCTACACCAGGACACTTACATCTAAACCTCATATATAACCTTCACTTATCTACACCAGGACACTTACATATTTACTTCATATATAACCTTCACTTTTCTACACCAGGGTACTTACATCTTCACCTCATATATAACCTTCACTTATCTACACCAGGGCACTTACATCTTCACCTCATATATAACCCTCACTTACCTACACAAGGGCACTTACATCGTCACCTCATATATAGCCTTCAATTACCTACACCAGGGTACTTACATCTTCACCTCATCTATAACCCTCACTTACCTACATTAGGGCACTTTCACCTTTATCTCACATATAACCTTCACTTACCTACACCAGGGTACTTACATCTTCACCTCATATATAGCCTTTGTGACAGACCCTTCTGTCAGTACTGAAAGAGTTAACTTTGTTCAGCTTTAAGAAGCTATTTTCTAAAGACAGGTTGTTGGCATCAGCTATTGTGTGTTGTAATTAAGTTTAAGTGATAAACATTCACATTGTTTATTCCCATCCAGAGAGCAGACGCCCAAGTGATAAGGAAAGCTCAAGTGTGTCTTGTGTTTAACTTGGTTATCTGCTTAAGTAATGTAATTCTATTGTGGCATGTCAAAGGGCATTTTCCCTCTATCTAATGTACAATATTCTTTCAACCCCCCATCTGGGGTCAGACCTGCATAAATACTGGGCATCTAGCCTTCAATAAATTGCATTCTGTTTTAACCTTCAATATGGAGCCTGGTCTCATGTTTGAGGGGGGAATTAGATGGGTTGTGAGTTGCTGATCTCACATTCAGGGCATCTTCCATTGGGTATTAACCCTTGGTATCCTGTTGGTACCGTAACAATTGGTGGCAAGCGACGGGATGATACTTATCACCCAGAAGAGCAACTACACAAGCCAGTAACCTCAGGAAGAGGGGGATTATTACAATACTGACCAAGATGGAAAGAGTACCAGGGACCGTAGGAACCAATGGGCTCAGCATATCAGACAGAACCCCCGAAGAAGCAAGCTTTGACCGGGCTGTCAAAATAAGACTGGCACATTATGGCCCCAACCCATCTGCGGAAATTATCGACCGGGTCATAGCAGCTGTGGAGGCCAACCTACTTCGCCAAAGCGGCGCTTTAGCAGCCCAAGTCACAGCAACCCCAGTGGAAAAGAGAAAAGTACATTTTGCAGCTTTTAAAAACTTCCTGGAAACAGAAGGAGAGATTGACGGGTACCTTGCGGATTTTGAGAGGCAATGTGCACTACACAAGGTACCCGCAGAGGACTGGGTCACAATATTATCCGGGAAATTATCCGGCCGGGCCAGTGAGGCTTTTCGGGCCATTCCAGATGAGGAAGTCGGCGATTATAATACTGTAAAAGAGGCTCTGCTCTCCAGGTATGCGATTACACCGGAGGCATACCGGAGGCGGTTCAGAGACACTGTTAAATTAGCCAGTGATTCCTACGTTGAGTGGGCATGTAAGGTGCATCGCACAGCATCTTACTGGATGGCGGGGTGCCAAGCCGTATCTGGGGAAGAGGTGCTGCAGCTATTCCTGTTGGAACATTGCTTTGACAAGTTATCAGCAGGAGTTAGAGAGTGGATTCGGGACCGTAAACCCTCCACCCGGCATGAAGCTGCTCGCCTGGCAGATGAGTATACGGATGCCCGCAAACTGGACACTACTACCACTAAGCCCCCTGCCAGAGTGGAGTACAGACCCCCAGTCACCCCAGCAGCTGCCAGTTACCAACCCCCGGCGCACCGCTATACCACACGGCCTCTGGCCACGAACTACCCTCAGAGAGCCCGGTTCAATTCGCGGGGCTACTCACAACCTATTCGGTGCTTTGGATGTAAGCAACTAGGGCACAAAAGACCAGAGTGTCCCCTAAATGCAGCGAACCAAGCACAGTCCTGGAGAAGACCCGCCGGCGGAATCCCACGTAACCCTCAGCCTGCGGCCCACTACGTAGAAGAGCAAGAATTCTGGGGCATCCTACATGAAGCAGACCCCGTGCAAGCTGCCCACCGGAATAACCGGCAACTGGTTAAAGTGAATGGGGAGGTCAGTGGTCTACGGGATACTGGTGCTACCATTACCTTGCTTCAAAAGAACTTGGTGTCTGAGAAACAGCACACTGGAGACACTGTGGCTGTGAGGGTAGCAGGGTTCCGCCTACCTGTTGCCCAGGTACATTTGGATTGGGGAGGGGGCGCTAGACCTGTGAATGTGGGGGTCATGAAGGACTTACCAGCTGATGTTCTCCTTGGAAATAACTTGGCCCCCCTTGTTTCTGCCTACGCTCCTATGGGTCCCGCTGATGTTAACCCTGTGACTACCCGTGCTCAGATCCATGCAGCAGAGACTGACCCACCTGCTGCTAAGCCCCAGGACGCTGAGCTCAGTAAATCTCTATCCGCTATTGATACGTGGAAGTCCCGTTACAATGCGCTGATGAAGGAGAAGAATCAAGTAGAGGATGAAATGGTCACGATAAACAATCACGTAACAGTGCTAGTGGGAGAGAAGAGGAGCGCAGAGGAAAAAGCACGTTTAGAACGGGAATCTCTGCTAGACAAGCTGCACCCACAGACTGCATAAAACACCAGCTTGAGAGTGGAACATGAAACATTAAAGACAAACTTAGCGACACTGGAGGAGAAGCTGACGCTGGCTCATAGTGAGGTGCAGCAACTCAAGGGCACCCTATGTCAGTATGAAGGGATTGTGGATACCTATAAAGAGCAGGTACAATAACCACGTAAAGAAACTGTTTAGCCCTAGTCTGGGCACTGAAGAAGTTGAACCCTTATTTATACGGGCAGGAATTCTCTCTCATAACGGGAATACAGATGGATTGTCCCGGCAAACTGACATGCCTACCACCTCCTAGTCCGGGTCATCCCCAGGTTGACCCGCCAAAGGGTCAAGCCGGGTCTGCCAGAGTGTTCCACAAGGGGGGAGCTATGTGACCGACCCTTCTGTCAGTACTACAAGAGTTAACTTTGTTCAGCTTTAAGAAGCTATTTTCTAAAGACAGGTTGCTGGCATCAGCTATTGTGTGTTGTAATTAAGTTTAAGTGATAAACATTCATATTGTTTATTCCCATCCAGAGAGCAGACGCCCAAGTGATAAGGAAAGCTCAAGTGTGTCTTGTGTTTAACTTGGTTATCTGCTTAAGTAATGTAATTCTATTGGGACATGTCAAAGGGCGTTTTCCCTCTATCTAATGTACAATATTCTTTCAACCCCCCATCTGGGGTCAGACCTGCATAAATACTGGGCATCTAGCCTTCAATAAATTGCATTCTGTTTTAACCTTCAATATGGAGCCTGGTCTCATGTTTGAGGGGGGGAATTAGATGGGTTGTGAGTTGCTGATCTCACATTCAGGGCATCTTCCATCGGGTATTAACCCTTGGTATCCTGTTGGTACCGTAACAGCCTTCACTTACCTACACCAGGGTACTTACATCTTCACCTCATATATAACCCTCACTTACCTACACCAGGGCACTTACATCTTTATCTGATATATAACCTTCACTTACCTACACCAGGGTACTTACATCTTCACCTCATATATAGCATTCACTTACCTACACCAGGGTATTTACATCTCCACCTCATATATAACCCTCACTTACTCACACCAGGGCACTTACATCTTTACCTTATACATAACCCTCACTTACCTACACCAGGGCATTTACATCTTCACCTCATGTATAACCTTCACTTACCTACACCAGGGCACTTACATATTTACCTCATATGTAACCCTCACTTACCTACACAAGGGCACTTACATCTTCACCTCATATATAACCCTCACTTACCTACACCAGGGCATTTATATATTCACCTCATATATATAACCCTCACTTACCTACACCAGGGCACTTACATCTTTATCTCATATATAACCTTCACTTACATACACCAGGGCACTTACATCTTTATCGCATATATAACCTTCACTTACATACACCAGGGCACTTACATCTTTGTCTCATATATAACCTTCACTCACCTACACCAGGGCACTTACATCTTCACCTCATATATAACCCTCACTTACCTACACCAGAGCACTTACATTGTCACTTCATATATAGCATTCACTTACCTACACCAGGGTATTTACATCTTCACCTCATATATAACCCTCATTTACTCACACCAGGGCACTTACATCTTTACCTCATATATAACCCTCACTTACTCACACCAGGGCACTTACATCTTCACCTCATATATAACCCTCACTTACCTACACCAGGGCACTTACATCTTCACCTCATATATAACCCTCACTTACATACATCAGGGCATTTACATCTTCACCTCATATATAACCCTCACTTACCTACATTAGGGCACTTACATCTTTATCTCATATATAAACTTTACTTACCTACACCAGGGTACTTACATCTTCACCTCATATATAGCCTTCACTTACCTACACCAGGGTACTTACATCTTCACCTCATATATAACCCTCACTTACCTACACCAGGGCATTTACATCTTCACCTCATGTATAACCTTCACTTACCTACACCAGGGCACTTACATCTTCACCTCATATATAACCCTCACTTACCTACACCAGGGCACTTACATCTTTACCTCATATATAACCCTCACTTACCTACACCAGGGCAGTTACATCTTCACCTCATGTATAACCCTCACTTACCTACACCAGGGAACTTACATCTTTACCTCATACATAACCCTCACTTACCTACACCAGGGCAGTTACATCTTTATCTCAAATATAACCTTCAATTTCCTACACCAGGACACTTACATCTTCACCTCATATATAACCCTCACTTACCTACACCAGGGCACTTACATCTTTATCTGATATATAACCTTCACTTATCTACACCAGGGCACTTACATCTTCACCTCATATATAACCCTCACTTACCTAGAGTAGGGCACTTACATCTTCACCTCATATATAACCCTCACTTACCTACACCAGGGCACTTACTTCTCCACCTCATATATAACCCTCACTTATCAACACCAGGGCACTTCATATGTAACCTACACTTATTTTCACCAGCGCAATTACATCTTCACCTCATATATAACCCTCACTTACCTACATCAGGGCACTTACATTTTCACCTCATATATAACCCTCACTTGCTTACACCAGGGTACTTACATCTTCACCTCATATATAACCCTCACTTACTTACACCAGGTTACTTTCATCTTCACCTCATATATAACCCTCACTTACTTACACCAGGGCATCTTCACATCTTATATAACCTACACTTACCTATTGCAGGGCACTTACATCTTCACATCTTATATAACCTACACTTACCTACACCAGGGCAATTACATCTTCACCTCATATATAACCTTAACTTACCTACATTAGGGCACTTACATCTTTATCTCATATATAACCTTCACTTACCTACACTAGGGCACTTACATCTTCACCTCATATATAGCCTTCACTTACCTACACCAGGGTACTTACATCTTCACCTCATATATAATCCTCACTTACCTACACCAGGGCACTTACATCTTTATCTCAAATATAACCCTCACTTACTTACACCAGGGCAATTACATCTTCACCTCATATATAACCTTCACTTATCTACACCAGGGCAATTACATCTTCACCTCATATATAACCTTCACTTATCTACACCAGGGCAATTACGTCTTCACCTCATAAAACCCTCACTTACCTACACCAGGGCACTTACATCTTCACATCATATATAACCTTCACTTACCTACAGCAGGGTACTTACATCTTAACATCTTATATAACCTTCACTTATCTACACCAGGGCAATTACATCTTCACCTCATATACAACCTTCACTTATCTACACCAAGGCACTTACATCTTCACCTCATATATAACCTTAACTTACCTACACCAGGGTGCTTACATCTTCACCTCATATATAACCCTCACATCAGGGCATTTACATCTTCACCTCATATATAACCCTCACTTACCTACACCAGGGCACTTACATCTTCACCTCATATATAACCCTCACTTACCTACATTAGGGCACTTACATCTTTATCTCATATATAGCCTTCACTTACCTACACCAGGGCACTTACATCTTCACCTCATATATAACCCTCACTTACTTACTTACACCATGGCACTTACATCTTTACCTCATATACAACCCTCAATTACTTACACCAGGGTACATTAATCTTCACCTCATATATAACCCTCACTTACTTACACCAGGGCACTTTCATCTTCACCTCATATATTATCCTTACTTACCTACACCAGGCACTAAATATCTTCACCTCATATATAACCTTCACTTACCTACACCAGGGCACTTACAACCTTATCTAATATATAACTTTTATTTACCTAAACCAGGACACTTACATCTTCACCTCATATATAACCCTCACTTACCTACGCCAGGGCACTTACATCTTCACCTCATATATAACCTTCACTTATCTACACTAGGGCAATTACATCTTCACCTCATATATAACCCTCACTTACCTACACCAGGGCACTTACATCTTTATCTGATATATAACCTTCACTTATCTACACCAGGGCACTTACATCTTCACCTCATATATAACCCTCACTTACCTACAGCAGGGCACTAGGGCACTTACATCTTCACCTCATATATAACCCTCAGTTACTTACACCAGGGCACTTTCATCTTCACCTCATATATAACCCTCAGTTACTTACACCAGGGCACTTTCATCTTCACCTCATATATAACCCTCACTTACACTAGGGCACTTTTATCTTCACCTCATATAGAACCTTCACTTAACTACAGCAGGGTACCTACAACTTCACATCTTATATAACCTACACTTACCTACACCAGGGCAATTACATCTTCACCTCATATATAACCTTAACTTACCTACACCAGGGCGCTTACATCTTCACCTCATATATAACCCTCACTTACCTACACCAGGGCACTTACATCTTCACCTCATATATAACCCTCACTTACCTACAGCAGGGTACTTACATCTTCACATCTTATATAACCCTCACTTACCAACACCAGGGCACTTACATCTTCACCTCATATATACCCTTCACTTACCTACACCAGGGTACTTACATCTTCACATCTTATATAACCTACACTTACCTACACCAGGGCACTTACATCTTCACATCTTATATAACCTACACTTACCTACAGCAGGGTACTTACATCTTCACATCTTATATAACCTACACTTACCTACACCAGGGCACTTACATCTTCACCTCATATATAACCCTCACTTACCTACACCAGGGCACTTACATCTTCATCTCAATATAACCCTCACTTACCTACACTAGGGCACTTACATCTTTACCCTCATATATAACCCTCACTTACCTACGCCAGGGCACTTACATCAGTTCCTTTGCTAAGTCAGTAAACAGATGTCTCTGCATTATAGGTTCTATCTATACTAATACATCTCCATCTCCTTTCTATATTTTTGCAGATCTCTTCGTATTTCCCGGCTATCACTGTCTCTGCACACACATAACATGTATCAGTCTGATTTCTAGATTGTTTTCTCTGATTTGATGTTTTGAGGTTTCAGCACATTTAGGAGGGTGCCTAGGGCTTCCTGGCTTCTATGTAAACTTTCTTACTTCCAAACCAATTCTAACTGTTAATGTAAAAAACCTGGAGAATGTAGAGCTAAGACTGTGACTTGTCATCTTGATTTTTGTAGCCCCAGAGGCTCCTGTCTATTTGAACATCCTAGATTTAAACAATGTCACTTTGTGTACTTACAGGCAAGGCATGAGCCACTGTAGTCTGCTTAATTGTTATTTGCTTAAATTAAATATCTCATGTATTTGTTTTTTTAAAGAGCTCTAATATGCAGACATCTTTTTTATTTTATAAAGTACATTTTGTAGCAGATATCAGTAACACAGACCTTACGTAAGTTATAAGTACAGTGCTATAAAAAATTACCCCAAGTCTGGTGCTACCAATTTATATATTATTAAAAAAGAAAAAAAAGAAAGAAAACCAATATGGACACTCCCATTTTCCTGGTCAATAGCCGGGATACCATGTCATCAGGTAGAAGCGTTGGTCCATAGTAAACAAGAATAAGACAAAATATGTTTAATAAAATAAAGAACCATGTATTTCAGTTCACATACAAGTCTTTGTCAAGTCAGGTGAAATAGAGTTCTAATCATTGTATTGTTTTTTATTATTGAACAACACTTCTGATACTGAAGTATCCAGCTATTGGCCAGGAAAGTGTATTTTTGTACAATAGAATGGTCACTATTCACTATGCTTTTGTTTTTTCTCATTGTGATCGCAACTCTTTTGGAGTTTACATTTTCTCCACCCCTGTGACCGAACGTGAAGTGCATTTGTAGATTAGCGACCAGCGCTGGCTGTATGACCGCTGTATTGTCAACCAATAGTGCTGTTGGAATTTTGCTTATCACCCACTGATTTTCGGTGTAACTTAAAGGGACACTGAACCAAATTTTTCTTTTGTGATTCAGATAGAGCATGCAATATTTAAGCAAGTTTCTAATTTACTCCTATTATCAATTTTTCTTCATTCACTTGCTATCTTTATTTGAAAAAGAAGGCATCTAAGCTTCTTCTTTTGTTCAGAACTCTGGACAGCACTTTTTTATTGGTGGATGAATTTATCCACAAATCAGCAGAATAACCCAGGTTATTCACCAACAATGGGCCGGCATCTAAACTTACATTCTTGCATTCAAATAAAGATGCAAAGAGAATGAAGCAAATTTTATAATATGAGTAAATTAGAAAGTTGCTTAAAATTGCATGCTCCTATCTGAATCACGAAAGAAAAAATTGGGTTTAGTGTCCCCTTTAATTATATAAACATGAAATATTTTTGTTAGTTTTAAAATGAACATAAACAACTTTACGTTAAATAGATGTGTGAGCCAAAATGTAACAAAACTTTGATATTACTTTTGTTTTAAGCATATCTAGGCTCATGAGTGTGCAAACTGCTGCCATATCATTTTTTAGAAACATGCATGCTCATGAAATACTCTTCAAATCAGTGATGGCTAAGCTTGGCACCCCCCAGATGTTTTGAAATACATTTCCCATGATGCTTAGGAATTCTGTAGTCTAGATGAGCATCATGGGAAATGTAGTTCTGAACATCCAGGGTTGCCAAGGATTAGGCATTACTGCTTCAAATGATGATACCAAGACACACGGTAAAATTTGATTAAAGATAATCATTGGATTTGTCCCTTTCATATTATTTTTATTTAATATGGAAATGATTAAATAGCGCTCTTTTAGGTGCAATTACAGGCATTTTTATGTTTTATATCTTCCAGTTGGGTGCATGTTGCTGAGGGGTGATAAAATCTGATCACATCCCTCTCTGGCAGCCTAGGGGTTAAATGCAGAATTTTTACAGATCAGGGCTTGTTAAGGACACAGGTGCAGAGAAAGACGCAATTAACAGAAGAGTGTTCGTATAATCACATGAGAACAGACACAGATATATTTCACCAAAGGTGATACTTGCAGATATTCCTGAGAAGCACAAATCTGAAGCCAAGTCAATATACGCTAATTTACTGTAACTTAATTGGCAAGCAGACACAGGGAGATGTACTTTCATACATATGTACACTCACATTCCGCTGCCAAATTGAGTTTTACATAGTAAATGGAAGCGGAATTACAAAAATCATTAACCGGTTTTGCATTTTCTTTAAATAGTACAAGTTTATGGGTAAGTTATCTATTATGTACAGTCTATAAATCATATCGCATAAGGTTTTATGGCTTTAATGCTCTATTGCAGACATCTTTAGTCATAAATATATTTATGCACCGTGCTGTCTAAGTTCTTTTATGCCGTCAGTCACAAGTGCTTACTGCTTAAAGGGGATAATCCGGTCAAAATATAAATGCACATAGATTAATTATACTTTTTGCACAGAAACATATTTGCAATATACATGTATCGGCAAAAATGCTTCTAGTAAAGTGTGAAGTGTTTTAGTGTTAACATTTTTCTCTGCAAGTGCCTGTGAAGCATAACTAGATATCCTCAGTGCACCAAGATTTTAAATACTGCAGCTGCCTCAGATAACCCAGTGGGGTTTGTATCATGTCAGCAATTTAATAAATTGAGCAAGTGGATGTGTTTAAAATGCTGGTGCATGGAGCATACTTAAATACACTTTTGAAAAAGATATATATTTTATTAGAAGCATTTTTACTAATACATGTATATTATAAAAATGCCTTTATTCAAAACTGAAATGCATCCATGTGGATTACAATTTTGGCCTGATATGTCTCTTTAAACAGATAGGAAAGTCAAAAATTAAACTTGCATGATTCAAACAGCATTTTAAGACCCTTTTAAATTCCCTTTTAATTTTCAAATTTTCGTTGTTCTCTTAGTACTCTTTAAAAAAAAAGAATATGCAGCTATCCTACACTACCTGGTATTTGGTGGCTAACACATATGCCTGTTATCATTGGCCTCACCATTGTTCATTGCTGCCCTGAACAGCTGACTTATATAAGCAATCATTTAGATTTGGCACTTTATATCCCACTAATTATGTTATTGGTTCAGACTCTTTGTCAAGCATCATTTTTCTGAAGCGCTCAGGAGAGCATTATGTAGAAAGATCCATAAAATAAGAAGGTCCCTCAACAGATTCTAAGGGACCATTTAAGTACACGGAGAGCTACACAAGCACAGTACAATAAAGTTGCATTTAAAAATTTGAATTTTATATTCAAATTTGTTTCAGAATTTATGTGAAATAATCCAGTTTCAGAGAATGGGTGGGACAGGGGAGTTCCTTCATCTTGAATTGGCAGATTGCTGGGTTTTTCTGAGGTTCTCTCATTACAGTCTTTAAGCATTATACACCCTGCAGGCCTCGCCAGCTGTATTCAGGTGAAGTTTGTACAATACCTCCTGCAGATTCGCCGCCAAACGTCCGCTAGCAGGGAGTGTCAATCAACCCGATCATATAGGATTGGGCGGATTGCAGACCGCAGCCTCAGAGGTCTCTAAGTCGCTGCTTCATAACTGCTGGTTCCGGCGAGCTTGAAGGCTCACGCGGAAACATAAGGGATACAACCTCCTATTACGTCTTTCTTGTTACCAACAAAATGATAAATAAAGACAACTTGACAACAGGTTATATGGGCTAAAGACCGGTCACGGTCACATTATTAACAATAAGCCTTTTAAAATAGGCTTATTCAAACTATGCCAAATAGGCAACTTTAAATAGATATATAACGAACTATATTAGTTCTTCGCTGGTGGCGGCCAAGACTAGCTAAATTAACCCCTACTGACAGTCGGCCAGGGCCCTACACGGTGTTTGCAACGTGGCAGGCTGCCACACCCCAATTGGCAGGGAGAGAGGAGCTGTAAGCTATAGAGGTATTTGCTAAGATTCGTAGGGGGAGTAACCCCTAGGTCGGCACCTAGTGGGTGTCACCCTCCCATCCACCATGACACTCACTCATCTCGCCCCCTGCCCCGCTCTCTAGGCCCTGACCGACCGCCATAAGAGTCAAAAGAAATGCCACGATACAGCGCTACGCTACCCCTCCGATGAGGGATTGGGTTGCCTAAAGATGGTGTCCACGACTAGGAATGTGTATACATCAAGGTTAATATATAATATTGTGTTACACAAAGAATATATATAAAACCATGTGAAAAAGTACTTAAAAGGTAAAAGATTAAAAACAAAAATTATATATATATCTGGATGTGATATTAAAATGTATTAAAACAAACATTTTATTACATAAACTGACAGTTAAAAATACAGTTAAAATAGATTCAACAATCTAATGGACTTGCCCCATACAATGTCCAAGAAGTTATGTCCTATGTAAATACAAGTGTTTAAGTCAACTCCCAAAATGTCCAAAGCAAATGTTCAAGGTTAATATCCAAAAAAATAAAATAAAAATGATAATATGTCCAAAGTTGGTGTAAAAATCAAAAACGGTGAAAAAATGTAAAAAATATAAAAATAAATTAAATATTTTTTGAAAAGATGAAAAATGAATAAAAATATATAAAAAATATATGAGTTGTGATCAGCAACCCATATGGAAGGAATATAACATATGTGATAGTGAATAATTCTCGTGAGGTGTACACCTAAAAAGTGTGTATATAAAAGGGTGTGGTAAAAAATGTGTCATAAAAAATGTGTCATAAAAAGGATTCAAAATCCTGGTGAAATAAATAAAGTCCAAATTGCTCCAAAAAAATGTGTATATAATTCCAAGTATTCCAAATGTGAGTGTAGAAAGTGCTGGGTTGATGTTCCTCTTCTTAAAAGGTTATCAAATGTAATGGGATATCCTCCTGTACCTAAAAAAGTGTACAGAAAATAGACATAGTGCAATAAAATCACTTTAGAATGACAACAACAGTATTCTACTCAACCAGATATATTCTGAGCTGCAATACCAGTGTATAGCCAACGCGTTTCAGTCCTCAGGGACCTTTCTCAAGACTGAAAGCGAGCATCCCATGGGAAGAATTTATCCACATAGAATGCCCCATCCCACCTCATGCCCATAAGCCTGAAGGCCGACGGGCCGAAACGCTGACTCTATGTCCAGTCTTCGCCATTAAGACCCTCGCCCCTTTGCCCCTGACGATCCGAGCGCGTCATCAAAGGATGGTAATTGCACTGAACCTCGCTTCAGGGTCAATGGCATCATCACTGACCTCTCCCTCTCCGGGAAAGACAAATGATGGATGAGCCTGAACTTGCCCGTGTCCTTCTTGGGGACCACCCCAATGGAGACACCACCAATTCCGCCCCATTGGCTGTATCCAAAATGGGACCAACCCACTCCCCCTCCCCAAGGAACCTCCTTACCCAGCTTCTCCCGAACCACTCCCGGAAATTCGTAAGGCGACTTGAGGTTTCTGTGTATTACAGAACCCCGCACGGCCCCTTCTACTGGAATATAGAACCCCTCCCTCAACCCCGACCAGAGCAAATGCCGCTGCCCTCTGATCAGGGTACCTGAGCCAGCCAAGGCTCCATGGCTTCCGCTCTAAGAGGGGTTGGGGCCCTTGTACCCAGGGCCCCCTCTGGGGGAAGGCTTATCTGCCCCAGACTCCCTGCGCTTGCTACAATCTGCCCCTGGGTGTGGACCGCTACAGAATTTGCAGATGTGACGAAAGGAGCAGCCAGCCCCCCTGTCGCATTGCTTATCCTGGAACTTCCAGCATTCCCTGCCGCGCCTCTTTTGTTTCGGCGCCAATCTATTAGGACCTTGGCGAGGAACAGGGGAGCCTAACGCACCCCCTTCCACACCCAGCTTTGACCACAGGTCAAGATCCTTAGTCCCGAAATGCAGGAGAGGGTTACCCACCATCTTCCTGCGAAAAGCCATATCATATTCCCGCCATGCGCCCTCTTTAAATCTGGCACGGATATCATCGATCGTATCCTCATATTTGAAGAGATTATGACCTTGCGATGGCCACTTGTCAATATAGCAAGTAGCTAGCACCCGACAGCACCTCTGCCACTCCTCAAATGTTTCTGGCCTCTGAACCTTCTTAGGTCCTGTGCCGTCCGCGGCGCGCTCCCGAGCCCTACAGGCCTCTGGCGAGAGTTCAAAGAATCTTCTTAACCACCTTAGACTTCAGGTGCCTGTTCAAAGAGTGCACCAAGCACGGGTAAGTGTCCCCGTGCGCCACTACCTTCCTGGGCAAAGGAAGGTCTCCCCCCCGGCATGGACACAAAGCTAGCATCCTGAGGGGGAGGGACCACCAGGCCAAGATCAACCGATGTCCCCTTACCTTTTGCCTGCGCCGCTACCAGCTTCTTAATCATCTTGAACATCTCCTTCTGCCCCTTACCCACTAGCCCTAAGTCACCCTCACTCTCAGAACCAGACCCACTAGAGGCTGATCCTAGCCCAGTGTGTGCAGATGTGTGTAAAAGGAACTCAACGCTGGGGGCCAAAGGTGGCGCAGCTCCAGAAGGCAGACGCTGACTCCTGTCCTCTGCAGCCGCTGTGGATGAGGACTGCTGCTGGCACAGGACCCTGACTGGAAAGAAGCAGCCACAGTTGACACCGTCTGATCCATAACGAGCACCTGTGGAAATAAAACAGATTGGGGAGTACTCCGCGCTGATGACTGAGCCCCTGAGGGGCCCCCAACCTGCTCCCTGGACAAACACACACCTAACGCAGCAGACACAGCCTTACGTATCATCTCCTCTGTCACGCCAGCAGATTGCCCATGCAGACCGCTCACAGAGCCCACAGATTCACCCCTCATGCCCTGCGTAACATGTGAACCAGTATCCCGTTGCCTAGCTACCCCTGAAGCAGTACCCACAACATCCAAGAATTCCGTATCACCCACAGTATCCCCTTGGCCCACCACAGTTATACCCCTGTGACTCGCACCCAGACGCACACCATGCCCAGCTTGCACCCCCGGGGACACACACAGAGCTACACCTTGCGCAGTCATATCCCCATGAGCAACAGCAGGAGACCCCTGCACAGTTATACCCCCGTGCAACACACCCGTAGGAACACCCTGAACATTCGTACCCATGTGTAGCCCACCCGGAGAGCCCTGTGAAGTGCGATTGCCCAAAGCGCCCCGCCTTTTGAGTTTTGCAATAGTGGCCCGCCTACCGTCCACTGTTTTGCCTGTAGCCCTTCCTAGCCTGGCCTGTTTGCGGCCCACCTCTGCCCCCCCCCCGGCTGCCTCAGGAGCCCGACCACCCGCACAGAGACTCCCCAACTTACTAGTCCGAGCTCCATGCGGTGATCTGCTCCTGGTCGCTGCCCACAGCCGTGCACGTCCGCGCTCCTCCCCAACTGACTCATCACTGAGGGAGGAAGCGCGCGACGTGACGGCGGAAGGGGCGGAGCTACGCCCAAACGTGGGCCCAGGCACCTGAAGAGCCCGGACCACATGGGCAGCCCGCGCTCCTTCCTAACTTGCTCCCACTATACCCAGGCCCCCGTGGGGAGTATCACCCCAGAGGGCCTGAGCCAACGAGAGCACCGATGCCAAGGCCGCGGGAGGCAGGGCCCCAAGCTGCTGCCAAGACACGTGACCGGCAGCAGCCTGGTCTCCTTGCGGTATCTCCTCCCGGGTCTCAGCATCTAAGAGGCCAGAGGGCTCCTGCACCTCTGGGAATAGCGGAGGGGAATCGGGAGGGGGATACGCCCAATAGGGGTAGATGGAGGGATATGGGAAGGGCCAGCCGCTTCAATTAGACCCGCTCCCCCTAGGACTAACTAACTCAGTCTGGGCCCCAAAACCACCATGAGGGGGGACAGGAGGGACAGGGACAGGAGAGGAACCCTGAGCTCCAGAGCCCGCCACAGGGGCCCTGGATCCCAGCCTCCCCTTGGCCCTTGAAACCCTTGCCTGCACAGGAGAAACCCTAGGCCTAACAACAGTGGAGGGGATACCACATCCTCTGAGCCTGATCCTCCATTGTCTCTTGCAGCTCCTCTCATGCCTGGAACCACCTTCACCACTTCGGTGTAGCGCTTAGGCGGAATAGACTTCCTCTTAGCACGCTCCATCACCACAGCAGAAGAAAGCTTGCTTGAAGTCTGGAACCAGGAAGAAAAGAGGGGCCGGATCCATTGCAGCCAGGACCTATAAAGGTAAGCAGAAACACCGCCCCCCCTACATGCAACATTGTAACATCTAGTACCTTCCAGACTTCAACTCAGTTATCCCTTAATTTTGCTACAGGCCCACTAGAGGGCCTTCCACTTCCAGGGGCATCAGGATAAATCTAGTTTGCTGCATGTACTAGAACTAAACATTTAAGATATTTACAGGTATTGTTTTGGACAATAGAACCTGGTTGTGCTAATAAATCTGATAACAATGTAAAATATAACAGGTGACAAGTCTACTACTTTTTCCTAACTGAAGATTTCAAATGATTCTTGTTTTTATTTTCTCTCTCTTTTCTTGGGTAGTGTGCTGGACATTAAAGTACTGGTATTACTAAATAAACTAATCTGCTGGCACCTTTGAGGTGTGCTTAGCTCCCCCCTAAAATCATCATGAGATGATTGTATTTTTAGCAACCCTGTTCTACAATGTCACTTCTACTAGTTTAGCTGCCCCCCCCGGTCAGCCTCACAGAGTCAGATCTTTGAGATGGGAGTTGCATTCAGTTTACAATGTGAAGATTAGATTGAATAATACAGTATTTATAATGTTATGTTTACTGGTGTCCACAGTTTACATTGGATTTTTTGGAGTGGGTGGAGCCATGTGAACAATTACTGGGTGTGGTTAATACTCCAGTATTCTGCTTATTTGTTTTTTCTGTATGACATTATTCCAATCATTTTTTTTTCTCAAATTAATTTATGCATAAGGCATCCCTCATCAGTACTGGGATTTAGCTGTTTTTCTATTTTGTTCCTGATTTTTATCCATGTGTTTCACTAGATATTGCTATTTTTGTGGATTATATTGCATTAGAAAACAATATATAGCATTACATGTTTTTGCTAAGGAGTTTGTTTTGAACTGATATCTTAAACTGCAACTTCTGCCTTTGTTGAGTCATTAATATGTAAATTTTACAGGAATACCGTAGCATTTTGCACAACTAAAAAAAAAAAAGTTTTGAAACTGTATCATGCAAAGTTTTGGATTTTTTATATTTTTTATTCAAGTGTTCAAACATTTTTGCTTACTATGGAAATCTTTCTTTCTTTTTTTTTCTTTGTATAAATATTTGCAACAAGACACAAATAAACTGAGAATAAAAGAAACCTAAGTTTTATACATATTATACAGTAAGTGAAATATTGCACAATCCTGTCTATAAATAAAATGATATTTAAGGAGTGGGCATGGGCGAGATTAGGGTAATTACAGGAAGCACTGCAATAAAATGAAATCTTGGCACAAGTCAGCAGTGAATTTACAGCGTTTTGTTGTTGTTCTATTACAGTAGATACGGAGTGGTCAGTGACATTATGAGCCCTATTTATACAATGCTTTACGGACAACATTTGCTCTCAGGAAACTCGTCGCCCAGCATCGTGGCGAGCAGGCAGCATGGGTTGTCAATCATCCTGATCAGATCAGTTTGAGCCTTGAGGTGGAGAAAAAGAACATAAAACACACATTTTTCTTGCATGATTCAGATAGAGCACGCGATTTCAAACAACATTCTAGTTTACTTCTCTTATCTAATTTTATTTGTGCGCTTTGAATCTTTTGTTGAAAAACAAGGAATTAAGCTGAGGAGTGTCTACATATCTGGATCACTATATGGCAGCTGTTTTGCAAGAATGTTATCCATTTGCAAAAACACTAGATGGCAGCACTATTTCCTACCATGTAGTGCTCCAGATGCTACCTAGGTATCTCTTCAACAAAGAATATCATAGGAACAAAGCAAATTTGATAATAAAATTGTATGTTCTATCTGAATCACAAAATAAAACGTTTGGGCTTCATATCCCTTTCAGTAGCAGTGGTCTTAAGACAGCAGCTATTTAACAATGTAATATAATATGTGACTATATAGTATTCAAATTAAGTGCAAATATATAAAATAAAAAGTGAACCACCATATATCACTAATAGCAAAATGGAATACTTTAATTTAACAGACAGCACAAGTCCATATGGGAAAATCCTCAGTAGACTCTATTCGTAGTATCCAAGATATCCTCAACAGAAAAGAGTGAAATGCGTAGGGCAATATGGCTTAAAAAAAAGGAAAGGAAATCTGGTCGCTGGAATACTCACATCCTCCAGAGCTATAATCCAGCTCTGAGATAGTATTTGCATGGAAATAACAAATATAGCACGTACAGGAACTGATTTGAAGATATTTTTTAAAAGGCAATAAATACATCAATAAAAGAAGGTATAAACGGACACTCAGGGAAAAGCACATACAAATGGAGTATTTTCGGATCTATTAATATGTCCGGATAAGCTCACTGCCACAAAGCCTCTCTCTGTGCCGGGTATACTTCCTTTCCTTTCAATGTGTCCAACCTTCACACTCTCCGACGTACGTTTCACTGCTCCTAATGCAGATTTTTAAAGGAGTATACAGGAAATAGTGCTGCCATCTAGTGATCATACTGCTGTATAACATTGTTGCAAACCTGTTGTCATATAGGGCTCGATTTATCTATCTGTGGTGGACAGGGGTGTACATATGCACCCCTGTCCACCCCAGTTCGCCTCTGGCGGGCAGCAATCCACTGCCAGAATTCCGCATTGCACAAGAGCGCTATTTTGCGCTCCTGAAGTTACATCCCTGCTTTTCAACAAAGGTTAACAGGAAAATTACAAATATTTAAAAATACACGTTAATTGGAAAGTTGTTTTCTATCTGAATCATGAAAGAATTTTTTTGGTTTTATGCCCCTTTAAGTCAGTAATAATGTGCAGAGAGGACTGTCACTGAGTCACTGTCATCTTATATAGTAATTATAAAAGGACTAGATTCACTAACTGACTCCACAACCTCTACAGTTAGAAAGCGTTGTTACTGGACTAGATTCACTAACTGACTCCACAACCTCTACAGTTAGAAAGCGTTGTTACTGGACTAGATTCACTAACTGACTCCACAACCTCTACAGTTAGAAAGCGTTGTTACTGTACTAGATTCACTAACTGACTCCACAACCTCTACAGTTAGAAAGCGTTGTTACTGGACTAGATTCACTAACTGACTCCACAACCTCTACAGTTAGAAAGCTTTGTTACTGGACTAGATTCACTAACTGACTCTACAACCTCTACAGTTATAAAGTGTTGTTACTGGACTAGATTCACTGACTCTACAACCTCTACAGTTATAAAGCCTTGTTACTGGACTAGATTCACTAACTGACTCTACAACCTCTACAGTTATAAAGCTTTGTTACTGTACTAGAAACACTAACTGATTCCACAACCTCTACAGTTATAAAGCGTTTTTACTGGACTAGATTCACTAACTGACTCCACAACCTCTACAGTTAGAAAGCTTTGTTACTGGATTAGATTCACTAACTGACTCTACAACCTCTACAGTAATAAAGTGTTGTTACTGGACTAGATTCACTAACTGACTCTACAACCTCTACAGTTATAAAGTGTTGTTACTGGACTAGATTCACTGACTCTACAACCTCTACAGTTATAAAGCCTTGTTACTGGACTAGATTCACTAACTGACTCTACAACCTCTACAGTTATAAAGCTTTGTTACTGTACTAGAAACACTAACTGATTCCACAACCTCTACAGTTATAAAGCGTTGTTACTGGACTAGATTCACTAACTGACTCCACAACCTCTACAGTTATAAAGCGTTGTTACTGGACTAGATTCACTAACTGACTCCACAACCTCTACAGTAATAAAGTGTTGTTACTGGACTAGATTCACTAACTGACTCTACAACCTCTACAGTTATAAAGATTTTGTACTGTACTAGATTCGCTAACTGATTCTACAACCTCTACAGTTATAAAGTGTTGTTACTAGACTAGATTCACTAACTGATTCCACAAACTCTACAGTTATAAAGCTCTGTTACTGTACTAGATTCACTAACTGTCTACAACCTCTACAGTTATAAAGTGTTACTGTACTAGATTCACTAACTGACTCTACAACCTCTACAGTTATAAAGCTTTGTTACTGTACTAGATTCACAAACACTGACTCTACAACCTCTACAGTTATAAAGTGTTGTTACTGGACTAGATTCACTAACTGACTCTACAACCTCTACATTTATATAGCTTTGTTACTGGACTAGATTCACTAACTGTCTCTACAACCTTTACAGTTATAAAGCTTTGTTACTGGGCTAGATTCGCTAACTGATTCCACAACCTCTACAGTTATAAAGCTTTGCTACTGACTAGATTCACTAACTGATTCTACAACCTCTACAGTTATATGCTTTCCACAACCTACAGTTATAAAGCTTTGCTACTGGACTAGATTCACTAACTGATTCTACAACCTCTACAGTTATATAGCTTTGTTGCTGTACTAGAAACACTAATTGTCTCTACAACCTCTACAGTTATAAAGCTTTGTTACTGGACTAGATTCACTAACTGACTCTACAACCTCTACAGTTATAAAGTGGTGTTACTGGACTAGATTCACTAACTGACTCCACAACCTCTACAGTTATAAGACTTTGCTACTGGACTAGATTCACTAACTGACTCCACAACCTCTACAGTTATAAAGCTTTGCTACTGGACTAGATTCACTAACTGTCTCTATAACCTCTACAGTTATATAGCTTTATTGCTGTACTAGAAACACTAACTGATTCTACAAGCTCTACAGTTATATAGCTTTGTTACTGTACTAGAAACACTAACTGATTCTACAAGCTCTACAGTTATAAAGTGTTGTTACTGGACTAGATTCCCTAACTGACTCCACAACCTCTACAGTATAAAGATCTGTTACTGGACTAGATTCACTAACTGACTCTACAACTTCTACAGTTATAAAGCATTGTTACTGGACTAGATTCACTAACTGACTCTACAACTTATACAGTTATAAAGCATTGTTACTGGACTAGATTCACTAACTGACCATATAACCTCTACAGTTATTACGCGTTATTAAACTAATTTCCCTAACTGACTCTACAGACAGCTCACCTCTCAATTTTTTTTAATTAATATGTTCCAAATAATAACAATATAAGTTAACAAGACAGTAAAAGACAAACAGACAGGTACAGAGAGACAGACAGATAGATAAACAGACAGATATATGGATAGATACAGACAGACATAATAGACAAAGATATATATATATTTGTAGTCCTGTATTGGAGGGAAAACAGGGCAGGTAGATTTATTTCTTTAAATTAGTCTTTCATATGAATATAAGGGGAAAGTTAGTCACACAAACTGTTCTATCATTTTATTGCAATTATTTGTTTTTTGTGTACGGCAAATACTCAGGAAAAAAAACAACAAATGTGACTTTATTGGCCTGTACTTTGTGCTACATGTGTACATGGCCTGTACTTTGTGCTACATGTGTACGTGGATCTTGTTTTTATTTTCTGTTGCTCGGTCTTTATCACTTCTGTATTAATGAGGTGCAATTCTCAGATCTTGCCCTGCTTTTACATTTCTGATGCGCGGCTTGTTCCCTCTATCGCACTGCGCAGTGCTTTAGGGCCTGGGAACCTCCTGCGAGGCGAGCAACTGAATGCTTTGGATCCCTTTCCGCACAGAAATACAGGATGAAACAGATCAGAGCAGCAAGAAATAAAGCTCATCTCTGGGCACCAGTGTCTCTTCCGTGCGCACAGACAATGGTGAGATTGATAGTTTTTTTATGGCAAAAGTAGAGCCCGGGGGCAGATATGATTGTCTTGTTTAAATACATGAAAGCTTCATACACCGCAGAGCTTTCCCTGGCAATCAGAACAGATTAAAAAACCTCACTTAAAACCAGGGGACAGGAGCTACAGCCAGTGCAGCAGATATCTGTGTTTTAGACTATTCATTTAAAGGGGACATTACACAGTTTGAGGTGGTAATATAAAATGCTTAAAGGATAGATAATCCCTTTATCACCCATTCCCCAGTTTTGCATAACCAACACAGTTATATAAATACACTTTTTACCTCTGTGATTCCCTTGTATCTAAGCCCCAGAAGACTGCCCCCTTATTTCAGTTCTTTTGACAAACTTGCATTTATCCACTCGCTGCCCTTTCATAAGTAACTCCATGGGCGTGAGCACAATGTTATCTATATGGCACACGTGAACTATTGCCCTCTAGCTGTGAAAAACTGTCAGATGCATTCAGATAAGAGGTGGCCTCCAAGGGCTCAGAAATACTAAGAATACCTTGAGAACAAAGCAAATGTAATGATAAAAGTACATTGGGAAGTTGTTTAAAATTACACGCTCTATCTGTATCATGAAAGTTTAATTTCCAAGATACCTTCAAATGTGGTCATGGGGAGCCCAATCAGATGAACGTGGGTGGCAAATGTCCAAAAGATCGAACATCTCCTTGCGATCATTATATACAACATAAGGATTGGTAGTGGCAGGAAACTTGGGGTGGTGGGGTTGCGACTCTGTATCAAAATAAAAATCCTGAAAGTCATAGTCCTGACAATCATTTTCAGAGTCATGAGGAACAGGGTGAGCCTGGCAATATTAGCAGGCCCAGAGGGTTCTTTTCCCTTTGTGACCTCCAGGGCAGGGGTTCCAGCAACTCTGTGAGAAACCTCAAGGTTTAGGCCACTTAAGGGGTTCTTTGCCTTTGGACCTCTTCCCAAAGGAAGACAGCCAAGATCTTTTATGGCGTTGGGCAGGGCCTTCATCTGGAGGAGTCCTCAGACTCGGTAATCCATTTACCTTTAGAATCCTGAAACATGGTCTTAAAACTCTTAGCAGTATTGGCGACAGCTGTAGTAACAGCCTTGTCTATAGACTTATCAACTGTGTCATCTACAGTAGTTTGAATCATATCTTGCAATTTAGCAAGAAGGGAATCGAGGATATCAGCAATAGTACAACAAAAGGTACAACAGAAATTGTAACTGTATACAGAACAGAAAACACATGTAGAGTGATCAAGAAAATAAGGCACACAGAGAAAAAGACAGCAACAATCTGCAGGCTATAAGGGTCTGAAAAGGACATGCACCCAGGAAGGAGGCAGCCGAAGCTGAAATCGATATTAACCCTGCAGCGTGATAGGCAGTGCAGTAATTTGAATAAACACAGCTTTAAAGGATATAGGTGCTTACAAACGCTTACTGGCCATGAGGGAGTAAAGTGCGTACTTACTATAATGGCAAGTAAGGGGATCTAGGCAAACCACCAACCTCAAATCCCACAAAGCCATTGTGCGGGAGTTTCCACGCAAAGTGTCAGGGTTTTTCCCTGCTGTGTTTGCCATGTGCTACTGGCAGCCATTTTACTCACCTCTCTTGCTGACTCTGGTACATACTGTGTGATGCTGCTCATTTCCTGCACTTCATTTTATGGCCAGACTGGTGTACATCATCCGTGTAAGACAGGATGCAGTCTCAGAATTGTGATGCCATCACTTATTATTTAAAGGGCCTCTATTCAGTATGCTTTGCCCTTGTGTTGTCTCAGACCTGTTTGTGAGAGCTCCTGTGTATTACCTGCCTGTCTGACGTCCCTCCTGGTTCCTGATCCCTGGCTTGTTCCTGACTCTGCTGTTCTCCTTGTTCCTGATTCTGGCTCATCTGACTGCTTGCTTTCGCTCCTGACTCCTCTCATCTGACTATTTGCTTTGGCTCCTGACTCGGCTCGTCTGACTACCAGCTCTGGTTTTGATTCCTGGCTTATTTGACTTGTGGACTTTTTATTATTTTTTGCTATTAATAAAGGTGTGATTATTTTTGCACTTCTTGTCTCAGTCTGATTCCTGCCACCCTGACACAAAGATGCAAACTAACCGGAAACAGGCCAAGAGCGAGTGGTGGCACCTGACAAAACCAACGAGACCACTTAGAAGAGCATGGAAAAACTTAGAATAGCATGCATCTCAATAGTGCTGCACAATTTGGAATAGGTGTAATTTTCCCCATGTATGTACTACGGCTTTGCTTAGCAGGGGCTTAACATGTCAGGCTTTTCATGTGCTGGCACTGGAATTCTCAAAACATACTAAAAATCCAGATTTACATTTCTGGCTCTGTTAACCTATTGCTATCAATCACTGCAGCAGCAAAAATAAAAACATGACTATTTACCTCATCAAATGCCTCTTACTTTCAATAGTGTCTTAGCAAGTCCTTAGCATATCTGCATATATTGTTTTCAGAAGCCCCAAGACAGCAGTTAGCAAGTTAAACATACTGAGGTAATATAACTGTTTAATACAGATGTTGAAGGGTTAATAATTTAACGCTTGCTTATTATGATAGTTGCAGTAAATTTATACTTCCTGTGTTCGTCAGGGGCGGTTCTACACAGGGGTCCACAGGGGCCAGTGCCCCTGTAAAAATGTGCCTGGCCCCCCCCTGTGGCCCCCCCTGAGCTGGCCACTGAGCTGACTGAAAAATACCGGACAAGATCAAGGCTATTTATCTGCTTCCCTGTCCCTGAAACGCTGTCTAGTCAAAGCGTGGGACTAACTATCGGCTAGATATAGAGTTTTGTCGGTAAGGACCCGCGTAGCTAACGCCGGCTTTTTTCTGGCCGCACCATAAAAATAACTCTGGTATTGAGAGTCCACATAAAGGCTGCGTTAGGCTCCAAAAAAGGAGCGTAGAGCATATTTAACGCAGCTTCAACTCTCGATACCAGAGTTGCTTACGGACGCGGCCAGCCTAAAAAACGTGCTCGTGCACGATTCCCCCATAGAAAACAATGGGGCTGTTTGAGCTGAAAAAAAACCTAACACCTGCAAAAAAGCCGCGTTCAGCTCCTAACGCAGCCCCATTGTTTGCTATGCGGAAACACTTCTTAAGTCTGCACCTAACACCCTAACATGTACCCCGAGTCTAAACACCCCTAACCTTACACTTATTAACCCCTAATCTGCCGCCCCCGCTATCGCTGACCCCTGCATATTATTATTAACCCCTAATCTGCCGCTCCGTAAACCGCCACTACTTACATTATCCCTATGTACCCCTAATCTGCTGCCCTAACATCGCCGACCCCTATATTATATTTATTTACCCCTAATCTGCCCCCCACAACGTCGCCTCCACCTGCCTACACTTATTAACCCCTAATCTGCCGACCGGACCTGAGCGCTACTATAATAAAGTTATTAACCCCTAATCCGCCTCACTAACCCTATAATAAATAGTATTAACCCCTAATCTGCCCTCCCTAACATCGCCGACACCTAACTTCAATTATTAACCCCTAATCTGCCGACTGGAGCTCACCGCTATTCTAATAAATGTATTAACCCCTAAAGCTAAGTCTAACCCTAACACTAACACCCCCTAAGTTAAATATAATTTACATCTAACTAAATTAATTATCTCTATTTAAATAAATTATTCCTATTTAAAGCTAAATACTTACCTGTAAAATAAATCCTAATATAGCTACAATATAAATTATAATTATATTATAGCTATTTTAGGATTAATATTTATTTTACAGGTAACTTTGTAATTATTTTAACCAGGTACAATAGCTATTAAATAGTTAAGAACTATTTAATAGTTACCTAGTTAAAATAATACCAAAATTACCTGTAAAATAAATCCTAACCTAAGTTACAATTAAACCTAACACTACACTATCATTAAATTAATTAAATAAAATATCTACAATTACCTACAATTAAACCTAACACTACACTATCAATACATTAATTAAATACAATATCTACAAATAACTGCAAGGAAATAAACTAACTAAAGTACAAAAAATAAAAAAGAACTAAGTTACAAAAAATAAAAAAATATTTACAAACATAAGGAAAATCTTACAACAATTTTAAACTAATTACACCTACTCTAAGCCCCCTAATAAAATAACAAAGCCCCCCAAAATAAAAAATGCCCTACCCTATTCTAAATTACTAAAGTTCAAAGCTCTTTTACCTTACCAGCCCTGAACAGGGCCCTTTGCGGGGCATGCCCCAAGAAGTTCAGCTCTTTTGCCTGTAAAAAAAAACATACCATACCCCTAATCTAACCCAAACCCCCCTTAAATAAACCTAACACTAAGCCCCTGAAGATCATCCTATCTTGTCTTCACCATACCAGGTTCACCGATCCGTCCTGGCTCCAAAATCTTCATCCAACCCAAGCGGGGGCTGGCGATCCATCTTCCGGCGGCTGAAGAGGTCCAGAAGAGGCTCCAAAGTCTTCATCCTATCCGGGAAGAAGAGTAGATCCGGACCGGCAACCATCATCTTCCAAGCGGCATCTTCTATCTTCATCCGATGAGGACCGGCTCCATCCTGAAGACCTCCACCGCGGACCCATCTTCATCCGGCGACATCCAACTGAAGAATGACGGTTCCTTTAAGGGACGTCATCCAAGATGGCGTCCCTCGAATTCCGATTGGCTGATAGGATTCTATCAGCCAATCCGAATTAAGGTAGGAATATTCTGATTGGCTGATGGAATCAGCCAATCAGATTCAAGTTCAATCCGATTGGTTGATCCTATCAGCCAATCAGATTGAGCTCGCATTCTATTGGCTGTTCTGATCAGCCAATAGAATGCAAGCTCAATCTGATTGGATCAGCCAATCGGATTGAACTTGATTACCTACTACCTTAATTCCGATTGGCTGATAGAATCCTATCAGCCAATCGGAATTCGAGGGACGCCATCTTGGATGACGTCCCTTAAAGGAACCGTCATTCTTCAGTTGGACGTCGCCGGATGAAGATGGGTCCGCGGTGGAGGTCTTCAGGATGGAGCCGGTCCTCATCGGATGAAGATAGAAGATGCCGCTTGAAAGATGATGGTTGCCGGTCCGGATCTACTCTTCTTCCCGGATAGGATGAAGACTTTGGAGCCTCTTCTGGACCTCTTCAGCCGCCGGAAGATGGATCGCCAGCCCCCGCTTGGGTTGGATGAAGATTTTGGAGCCAGGACGGATCGGTGAGCCTGGTATGGTGAAGACAAGGTAGGATGATCTTCAGGGGCTTAGTTTTAGGTTTATTTAAGGGGGGTTTGGGTTAGATTAGGGGTATGTGGGTGGTGGGTTGTAATGTTGGGGGGGGGGTATTGTATGTTTTCTTTTACAGGCAAAAGAGCTGAACTTCTTGGGGCATGCCCCGCAAAGGGCCCTGTTCAGGGCTGGTAAGGTAAAAGAGCTTTGAACTTTAGTAATTTAGAATAGGGTAGGGCATTTTTTTATTTTGGGGGGCTTTGTTATTTTATTAGGGGGCTTAGAGTAGGTGTAATTAGTTTAAAATTGTTGTAATATTTTTCTTATGTTTGTAAATATTTTTTTATTTTGTGTAACTTAGTTCTTTTTTATTTTTTGTACTTTAGTTAGTTTATTTCTTTGTAGTTATTTGTAGGTATTTTATTTAATTAATTTATTGTGTAGTGTTAGGTTTAATTGTAACTTAGGTTAGGATTTATTTTACAGGTAAATTTGTAATTATTTTAACTATTTTAGCTATTAAATAGTTCTTAACTATTTAATAGCTATTGTACCTGGTTAAAATAAATACAAAGTTACCTGTAAAATAAATATTAATCCTAAAATAGCTATAATATAATTATAATTTATGTTGTAGCTATATTATGATTTATTTTACAGGTAAGTAGTTAGCTTTAAATAGGAATAATTTATTTAATAAGAGTTAATTAATTTCGTTAGATTAAAATTATATTTAACTTAGGGGGGTGTTAGTGTTAGGGTTAGACTTAGCTTTAGGGGTTAATACATTTATTAGAATAGCGGCGAGATTCGGTCGGCAGATTAGGGGTTAATAATTGAAGTTAGGTGTCGGCGATGTTAGGGAGGGCAGGTTAGGGGTTAATAAATATAATATAGGGGTTGGCGGTGTTAGGGGCAGCAGATTAGGGGTACATAGGGATAATGTAGCTGGCGGCGGCGTGCGGACGGCATATTAGGGGTTAATAAGTGTAGATAGCTGGCGGCGACGTTGTGGGGGGCAGATTAGGGGTTAATAAATATAATATAGGGGTCGGCGGTGTTAGGGGCAGCAGATTAGGGGTACATAAGGATAACGTAGGTGGCGGTCGGCAGATTAGGGGTTAAAAAATGTAATCGAGTTGCGGCGATGTGGGGGGACCTCGGTTTAGGAGTACATAGGTAGTTTATGGGTGTTAGTGTACTTTAGAGTACAGTAGTTAAGAGCTTTATGAACCGGCGTTAGCCCAGAAAGCTCTTAACTTCTGACTTTTTTCTGCGGCTGGAGTTTTGTCGTTAGATTTCTAACGCTCACTTCAGACACGACTCTAAATACCGGAGTTAGAAAGATCCCATTGAAAAGATAGAATACGCAATTTACGTAAGGGGATCTGCGGTATGGAAAAGTCGCGGCTGAAAAGTGAGCGTTAGACCCTTTTTTGAGTGACTCCAAATACCGGAGGTAGCCTAAAACCAGCGTTAGGAGCCTCTAACGCTGGTTTTCACGGCTACCGCCAAACTTCAAATCTAGGCCAAAGTGAAGTAAAACTTGTGCCCCCTCCCCTTTCAGAGATGTGCTACAATTCCCGGGTTGTTGTGGGGGCGGGGCTTCTTACAGCTGCAGTCTGCAGACAAGAGTTCCAGAAGTGTCACTGGTTGGTTTTGCAGATGTTCTCTCTAGCCTGTACACTGCCAGAACAGAAGAGATGTAAGTCTGCCCTCTCACCTCCACAACTCTATAATGACTGCTGGGGTGTTTTCCTTATTTTTCTAATGTATGTAAATAATTATTTGACACCATTTTCCATGAATGTACTATCTGAACTATGTAGCACTAGTTAAGTGCATAGTCTTCTTTTTTTTATTTTCTTTTTTTCTACTCAGTGTATGTGTATATATATATATATATATAGTGTGTATATGTTTGTGTATGTATTTGTGTGTGTGTATGTGTATATATATATATGTATGTGTGTATATATGTGTATGGATATGTGTGTGTGTGTGTATATATGTGTATGTATGGGGTGTGTGTATGTATATGTGTGTGTATATACACATATGTGGGTGTGAATGGATGTGAATGGATGTGAATGGATGTTTGTATGTGTGTGTGTGTGTGTGTATATGTGTGTGTGTGTGTGTGTGTATATATATATATATACACACATATAAAAAATAATATGCTAGAACAATTTTCTATTGCACTATTTTCTGCATATAGCCATGTGTATAACCCCTGCAAAGTGACTACACACATCATTTAAACTTTCCTGGCCCTTTAAAGGACCAGTCAACACAGTAGATTTGCATAATCAACAAATGCAAGATAACGAGACAAAGCAATAGCACTTAGTCTGAACTTCAAATGAGTAGTAGATTTTTTTTTTTCTGACAATTTTAAAAGTTATGTCTTTTTCCACTCCCCCTGTACCATGTGACAGCCATCAGCCAATCACAAATGCATACACGTACCATGTGACAGCCATCAGTCAATCACAAATGCATACACGTACCATGTGACAGCCATCAGTCAATCACAAATGCTTACACGTACCATGTGACAGCCATCAGCCAATCACAAATGCATACACGTACCATGTGACAGCCATCAGCCAATCACAAATGCATACACGTACCATGTGACAGCCATCAGCCATTCACAAATGTATACACACTTATTCTTGCACATGCTCAGTAGGAGCTGGTGACTCAAAAGGTTTAAATATAAAAAGACTGTGCACATTTTGTTAATAGAAGTAAATTGGAAAGTTGTTTAAAATGGCATGCTCTATCTGAATAATGAAAGTTTAATTTTGATTGAGTGTCCCTTTAAGCAATCAATATGGCTAAATTATACTACTAGAAATGTATGTGCTTGTTTTGGGGAGAATTGGAGTGGGAGGAGCTATGCAGACCATACGTGGGTGTAGCTCTGCTACAAAGTGTCACTGTAATTTTTTTTCTTCAGATGTTGGCAGTGACAATATAAACTTGTGTGGCTTGTACTTGTATAAGCCTTCAAAAAATCTATACTATAATCGTGTTTGTAACGCATCCGTCACCGTCGTCAGTTGTGCTCGCCGCCAACTGCGCCCGCACAAAGTATTAACAAAAAAACTAACTGCCTGCACAAAATAACTAAAAACCTAACCGCCCGCACAAAATAATAACAAAAAAACACCCAACCGCCCGCACAAAATAACTAAAAAACGCCTAACTGCCCGCACGAAATAATAACAAAAAGACCCTAATTGCCCACAAGAAATATTAACAAACACCTAACGCAAAATGTACCTCTAAACCGCCAACCCTCACATTGCAAAATAATAAAGTAATTAACCTGTATTCCGTAAATTAAAATATTAACCCTTAAACCGCCAAACCCCCACAACACAAACTACCTAATTACACTATTAACCCCTAAACCGCAAAAACCTCCACAACACCAACTACCTAATTGCAATATTAACCCCTAAACCTCACAATGCAAAAAAATCAATCTAATCACTAGGTCCCCTAACCTAAAACCCCATAAAGTAACCTCAATTATTTTACAAGATTAAATAAAAAAAACAACTAATATTGCAAAAATGTAAAAATTCTAACATTACAAAAAAACAAACACTAAAATTACAAAAAATAAAAAAAATATAAAATTACAGAAAAAAATAAACGTAATTTATCCAAAATAAACTTTTTTAAACCTAAACTTATACCCATATAACCCCCCAAAATAAAAACACCCCCTAATTTAACCCTAAACTACTGATAGCCCTTAAAAGGGCCTTTTGTATGGCATTGCCCTAAATGAAACCGCTTTTTTACCTAAAAAAATTACAAAGTCCCCCCTAACAGTTAAACCCTCCACCCAAACAACTCCCCAAAATAAAAAAAAAACCTAAGCTACCCTTTGCCCCTAAAGGAGCATTTGTATGGGCGTTGCCGTTAAAAGGGCAATCAGCTCTTGTGCTGCTTATTAAAATAAAAAGCCCTAATCTAAAAAAACATTAAACTACCAATAGCCCTTAAAAGGGCCTTTTGTAGGGCATTGCCCTAAAGCGATCAGCTCCTTTAACCTAAATAAAGTACTAATTACCCCCTAAAAGTAAACTCCCCACCCACGCAACCCCCCCAAAATAAAAAACCTAAGTCTAAAAAAAACTAAGCTACCCATTGTATGGCATTCAGCTCTTTTTCTACCCATTAAAAAATAAAAAAAATCCCTTATCTCTATAAAAAAAATAAATAAAAAAAAATGCCCCAAACCCCCCACCAAAAAAAAAAACCTAAAAAAAAACCCGAAATAGGTACTGATTTGAACAGCCAATAGGATTTCAGTAGCTCTCATACTATTGGCTAATTTCAAAATTTCAGCCAATAGGAATGCAAGGTATCTAAATGGGGTACCCTGCATTCAATATTCAGTATGTGGCAGAGAACCTCCACGTCGGTCCTGCTCGGCGATTGCCAGTCCTGCTCCGCAGTCACCTCCTCTGCGTGCCGTCTTCCCTCCAGATGAAGATAGAAGATGTCCCAGTGCTGGATAAAGATGTCACCGCCTGGAAGAAGACCTTCACCGCCGGACTTCAGGAACTGTGAGTACCTATTTCGGTGTTTGTTTTTTTGGTGTTTTTTGTTGTTTTTTTAAGATTAGGGATTTTTTTTTAATTTTTTTTTTATGGGCAGCAAAATGCCCATACAAATGCTTTGGATGTGATGATTATGTTGTGGGCTCATTCACTGGCCGTGATATTGCTATATATTTGACTTTTTGGAAAAGTAATTTAACCTGCATTACTGAATAAAAACTACTTTTTTATTGCATTACTTTCGGTCCATTAACAGCTGGATTTCTTTCACTTCAGTGAGTCTGTTTGATGTCCCATACAATGCCCCTTTAGGTTTTTTTAGACTTATTTTTTATTTTATTTTGGGGGGTTGTGTGGGTGGGAGGGGGGTTAATTTTAGTGGGTACTTTGTAATTTTTAGGTAAAAGAGCTGTTTAACTTGGGGCAATAGCCATTGTAAGGGCTATTGGTAGTTTATTGTTAGATTAGGGGGTGTTTCTATTTTGAGGGGGTGGGTTTATTTTTATAGGGGTATTAGATTAGCTTTAATTTTTTATATTTTTGATAATGTTGTTTATTTTTTTCAGTAATTTAAAATAGACTGCCCTCTTGGCAGGCTTATCGCCTAGTGTAGTTATAAAAACATATACAGCTCCACACACAGTTATATATGATACACATTTATATGGAGTATATTGCATAGTTTATATTTATATTTGTTGAGGCCACAGGGGCAGTTATAAATTAGCTCTTGCACAAATCACTACACAGGGTCAATGTTCTTAAAGGGACAGTCTACTTTAAAATGTTTTATTGTTTAAAAAGATAGATAATCCCTTTATTATCCATTCCCTAGTTTTGCATAACCAATACAGTTATAGAAATGTTCTTGTTACCTCTGTGATTACCTTGTATCTAAGCATCTGCAGACTGCCCCTTTATCACATGAATGATTATTTATTATCTATTGAATTGCATTTAGTACTGTGCTGTGCTAAATCTTAAATAACTCCTGGGGCATGAACACATTGTTATCTATATGGCCAACATGAACTAGCAGTCCCCTGTTGTTAAAAGCTAATAATAAAGCATGTGATAAGAGGCTGTCGGCAGTGGCTTAGAAACAGGCAGACATTTAGTATATTACAAGCTCACAGCTAAGATTTAAAAGCAAAAATGGACTTTCTCTCTGTGTTGTATTAATTTGTTTTGTAATTTTCCCTATGGTTCTTGCACCCAGACCTGTCTGGGGTTAACTGCCTGTGACTCTGGGGACAGCACAGCTTCCTGTGAGTGCCAGTGAGCACCCAGGGCTGAGCATGTTGCAGGGTCATTGGATGTGTACCCGGTCCGGTATGAGAGTGCAGTCCCCTTCCGTGTTTTGTATGTGTGTGTATATATATAATGTATATGTTATGCAAAAGCTGTTGAATAGGTAATAAAGGCGTTTTAAATATCTTTTTAAGCAATAACAATTTTAGTGTATACTGTCCCTTTAATACACTTTTTACCTTGTATCTAAGCCTCTGCAGACTGCCCCTTATCTCAGTTCTTTTGACAGACATGCAATTTAGCCAATTACTAATAATTAACTCCACGGGAATGAGCACAATGTACTCCCTATGGCACACATAAACTAGTGCTGTCAGGCCGTAATAAGCAAATAAATAGCAGATAAGAGGGGTCCTGCAGGGGCTTAGAAACAGGCAGAGACTCAGAGGTTATAAAGTATATTAATATAACCCTGTTGGTTGTGCACATCTGGTGACTGGGTAGTAAAGGCACTATCTATCTTATTAAACAATAAAAAAATCAAGTAGACTGTCCCTTTAATTCCATATAATGCACTGCAGCCTCTCTGGGGACAGTGTAAAAACTTACAATTTAAATAAAAAAAAAGTAAAAAATGAAGGGGCACTTTTTAAAATCCATTTAAAGAGGCATAAAGGTGCCTAAAAAATCTAATAAGCTACAGCATTTTATCAGTGCTTGTGTATAACTGCAAATGGGGTTAAACACATAGTTAAAGTCAGCTCCATAGCAGTAATTTACTACTGGGACCTAACGGAATGTTCTTGGTGAGACAATGACGAGATGCATATGTGTGTAGTCACCAATCAGCAGCTAGCAGCCAACAGTGCATAACTACTCTCGAGCCTACCTAGGTATGCTTTTCAACAAAGGATACCAAGTGAACAAAGTAAATTTGATATGAGAAATACATTGAAATGTTTCTTAATATTGCTGCTCTGTCTGAACCACCTTTTAAGGTGTTGTGTAATTTTACAACAGATTTAAATGAAAGATTATGGTTGTCTTAAGCGTTCTGCACATAGTACGTTTGTCAGACTGGTATTATATACTGCTGTATGTGCAGTGCATGTATGCTGCTGTATGTGCAGTGCACGTGCATGTATACTGCTGTATGTGCATGTATACTGCTGTATTTGCAGTGCACGTGCACGTATACTGCTGTGTGTTCAGTGCACATATACTGCTGTATGTGCAGTGCATGCGCATGTATACTGCTGTATGTGCAGTGCACGCACATGTATGCAGCTGTATTTACAGTGTATGTATATTGCAATTTGTGCATTGCACGTGTACTGCTGTTTGTGCAGTGCATGCACATGTATACTGCTTTATTTGCAGTGCTTGTATACTGGTGCATGTATACTGCTGCATGTGCAGTGCACGTACACGTGTGATTGCCTAGTTGTTTTTTTGATAAAGGTGCGCTACTAATTTTAGAGATCTTAGGGAAGTTTTGATATTTAATTATAAACATTTAAACAAACTGTTTAGAGACGAAGTCCATACTGTATGTAACCTCTCTCTGTACATCTGATAGTGTTTATTTAAAGACAATTTATAAGGCTTGTTTTGTTATTCTTGTGTCAGAAAACCCCTCCATTATTTATAATTGGCGCAGATGAGAAGTCAAAACTCATACGTTCCCTTACAGAAGTCAGTGTTAGTTACATTGTGTACATCAGACAGGCTGCTGTCTCTCCTACACATCAGCGCACGAGCCTGTAGCAAATAAATCTGCATGCAATTTACAACTCCCTACCAAAGTACTATCTGCACCAGAAGTTGCACAATGACACCTTAGGTTTTGTTTATCTCACGTCTGGTGATAAATGTTTACCTTGTGATTTTATCTGCTACTCAAGTCACTTATGAGAAGCTGAAAATAGATAAAAACCTATAATTTATTGCTGCTGTATCAGGGACAGAGCTGATTTCTACTCCACAGTGAGACACTGGCATTTAGTGAAGTAACCTCCTACTCACCAGATTAGAACATAGGACAGATTAGAATAGCACACTGATGCCATGGCATATATAGGGGGGTATAATCTCATAAATGTATTTGAAATCTTCCTATAAATGGGCTAACAGGGGGATTTAAAGGAATGTGTTAACACAAAAAGCTATTGAATGCATGTCACACATCACTGGTGAGAGTTTGCATGGGACATTCATTAATATAACAAAACAGTGAGACCAGGCACTATAGGTGGGTAACATACCAGCAGGTACTATAGGTGGGTAACAAGCCAGCAGGTACTATAGGTGGGTAACAAGCCAGCAGGTACTATAGGTAGGTAACAAGCCAGCAGCTACTATAGGTGGGTAACATACCAGCAGGTACTATAGGTGGGTAACAGACCAGCAGGTACTATAGGCGGGTAACAGACCAGCAGGTACCATAGGCAGGTAACAGACCAGCAGGTACTATAGGTGGGTAACAGACCAGCAGGTACTATAGGCGGGTAACAGACCAGCAGATACTATAGGTGGGTAACAGACCAGCAGATACTATAGGCGGGTAACAGACCAGCAGGTACTATAGGCTGGTAACAGACAAGCAGGTACTATAGGCAGGTAACAGACCAGCAGGTACTATAGGCGGGTAACAGACCAGCAGATACTATAGGTGGGTAACAGACCAGCAGATACTATAGGCGAGTAACAGACCAGCAGGTACTATAGGCGGGTAACAGACCAGCAGGTACTATAGGCGGGTAACAGACCAGCAGGTACCATAGGCAGGTAACAGACCAGCAGGTACTATAGGTGGGTAACAGACCAGCAGGTACTATAGGCGGGTAACAGACCAGCAGATACTATAGGTGGGTAACAGACCAGCAGATACTATAGGCGGGTAACAGACCAGCAGGTACTATAGGCGGGTAACAGACCAGCAGGTACTATAGGCTGGTAACAGACAAGCAGGTACTATAGGCAGGTAACAGACCAGCAGGTACTATAGGCGGGTAACAGACCAGCAGATACTATAGGTGGGTAACAGACCAGCAGATACTATAGGCGGGTAACAGACCAGCAGGTACTATAGGCGGGTTACAGACCAGCAGGTACTATAGGCGGGTTACAGACCAGCAGGTACTATAGGCGGGTTACAGACCAGCAGGTACTATAGGCGGGTTACAGACCAGCAGGTACTATAGGCGGGTAACAGACCAGCAGGTACTATAGGTAGGTAACAGGCCAGCAGATGCTATAGGCGGGTAACAGACCAGCAGGTACTATAGGCAGGTAACAGGCTGCACAACTATGGGTGGGTAGATTAATACAACAGAAAAAAGAGCATTCCCCTGGATCACTGATAAGAAAAATCTTCCTAGTGCTCAGTACATACAGAAATGGACCATGAGCAACTTCAAGTAAAACGTAACTTTTAATATAAATATAATAAAGAAATTGTACCATAAACACACAAATAATTACATTAAAACATTAGTAAAAACAAAAGCCTCTCTCCTCCGTAAAAGTACATAAGTAATCAAATAGGAACTACTAATCATCCACAAGGTGCAGATCTAAGTTACTAAACATGAGGCCAGCACAAGGTAATTATTCCCATTGTCACATGAGCAGCAAGTACACAGCAAGGCACAAAGAGAAATGGGCACTCTCTAACTGTTCACTGTTCTCAGTAACAATGATTTAAAAAGGCTGGAAGTTCCAGTGCTTAGCCAGTACAAAACTCTTTACCTAACTGCACCTTACAAATACTAAAAATAAATTCATATAGCATTAAACCTAATTAAGAGGAGCAGAGGCAGGGATCCCCTAAACGCGTTTCACCTACTGCTTTGTCAAAGACAAACATCACTCACTCCTCTGAATCATTTAATAACTCTGTTATCCAATAAGTTCATCAAAATTGTCAGTTTCCTTGAAGGTAACCAATCAAAGATAAGTACCCAAGTGTGCAGCCAGAGACTCTTCCAAACATTAGAAAAGATATCTACGTAGGCTTGTACACACCTAGGTGACTCCGGATTGGTAAATTACATCAATCTAAAAATAGTGTCGTAAGGACAGAGAGAGATTGCATAAAGAAGTACCCTCATGTCTGTAACTATTGGATCTATCCCATTTCATAAGTAATTCAAATTGAAACATATACGCCCTCATACTTACATTTATATAAATGAAAGATCAAAATCCATTAAATCAGAACATTAAAAAAGGCAAAAAAACTGCTATATTCAGACTTGCTTAAAGTATATAAAGCCTGATAAATAAGCATATACAGATCATATATTTAATCTATATTAAGTATATATATATCACCTGCATATGCTGCAGCCCATGATCATCACATATACAGAATACCCAAGGACCCATCTCCAAACACTGTCTGTATCTAATCCGTTCAAACAGATAATATCTATATCTGGCGGCATGATTTAAATATTATACAGGCAAGTCCCACAGGGTAAGGAGTCCATTTATAAAATGCACTTTGTTAATTCATCCAGCCCACCGTAACTAAAGTTAGTTATCACTAAATATTTATCACAGTAAAGTAAAATACATCCTGTTGATAAAAAGGCAGCACACTTTATTTGTTCATTCATGTGTGATTAGACTCCAAACTACTGTGCTTATTGCTGTCATGTTTGGAAGGAGAGCAGAAACAAGTGATAAAAACAAATCTCAAACATTATTAAAGTTTTCTGCCCAGTAAAAAAAGGAAAAATTTGACTTGGTAAGAAAATGAATTGGTTTGGGTTTAAACGAGGCAGACTTATGCCAGTGAAGAACCTCTTGTGGGTCTTTAGTGGATGTAAGGGTTAAAACCCTGAGTGATGAGAGTAGTGCTGTGCAGGTCAGTTACTTTGTTGTAGGTGTGTGTTTTACTTACCTGATATAAAACCCTACATGAGGGGGCACTGTCCTCTCCCTGCTGTATCAGAGAGGAACTTTTTGTTTCTTCTAATGCCCAGACCCTTGGGGTTTGTTGGCACAGTTGGTATGGCAGCTCTGAGTATGCAGCTTCCCTAGAGTTACTAGTTCTACAAGCAGAAGTAGGTTAAGCTGAATTAGCTCCTTCATAATTTATTATCTACTCAGTTATTGCTCGTTGCACGACCAAATTTACTGAGGTTGCTCCCTACTGTGTTTAGCCCCTGGAGTTGGGACTTTGGGACAGGCAGGCTGAATTGTTGCAGTAAATCCCAATAGGTGCGAGCCTAGGGGTAACCCTCCTTGTGGGTATGCAGGCCGGATAGCTCAGGAAAGTCCTTTAACTAAATGATTGCTGATACTTGATCTAGGGCCGAGACCAATTGAAGTAGAGGTTCGTTTTAGGAACTAAGTTGATGCCATATTTGGTTAATCATATGAATAAAAAGTTTAGAGCCAGATTACAAGTTGAGTGCAAAATATCGCTTCCGCATAGGCTCCAAACTAAAGCTTGCTCTACCCCTAATTTTATCTCTAACCTTAGCCTTACTCTACCCCTAAACTTAACTGTAACCCTAGCCTTACTCTACCCCTAAACTTTACTGTAACCATAGCCTTACTCTACCCCTAAACTTAACTGTAACCATAGCCTTACTCTACCCCTAAACTTAACTCTAACCTTAGCCTTACTCTACCCCTAAACTTAACTGTAACCATAGCCTTACTCTACCCCTAAACTTAACTGTAACCATAGCCTTACTCTACCCCTAAACTTTACTGTAACCATAGCCTTACTCTACCCCTAAACTTAACTGTAACCATAGCCTTACTCCACCCCTAAACTTTACTGTAACTTTAGCCTTACTCTACCCCTAAACTTAACTGTAACCCTAGCCTTACTCCACCCCTAAACTTTACTGTAACCTTAGCCTTGCTCTACCCCTAAACTTAACTGTAACCTTAGCCTTACTCTACCCCTAAACTTAACTCTAACCCTAGCCTTACTCTACCCCTAAACTTAACTCTAACCCTAGCCTTACTCCACCCCTAAACTTTACTGTAACTTTAGCCTTACTCTACCCCTAAACTTAACTGTAACCATAGCCTTACTCTACCCCTAAACTTAACTGTAACCATAGCCTTACTCTACCCCTAAACTTAACTGTAACCATAGCCTTACTCTACCCCTAAACTTTACTGTAACCATAGCCTTACTCTACCCCTAAACTTAACTGTAACCTTAGCCTTGCTCTACCCCTAAACTTAACTGTAACCTTAGCCTTACTCTACCCCTACACTTAACTGTAACCTTAGCCTTACTCTACCCCTAAACTTAACTGTAACCTTAGCCTTACTCTACCCCTACACTTAACTGTAACCTTAGCCTTACTCTACCCCTACACTTAACTGTAACCTTAGCCTTACTCTACCCCTACACTTAACTGTAACCTTAGCCTTGCTCTACCCCTAAACTTAACTGTAACCTTAGCCTTACTCTACCCCTAAACTTAACTCTAACCCTAGCCTTACTCTACCCCTAAACTTAACTCTAACCCTAGCCTTACTCTACCCCTAAACTTAACTGTAACCATAGCCTTACTCTACCCCTAAACTTTACTGTAACTTTAGCCTTACTCTACCCCTAAACTTAACTGTAACCATAGCCTTACTCTACCCCTAAACTTAACTGTAACCTTAGCCTTGCTCTACCCCTAAACTTAACTCTAACCCTAAGCTTACTCTACCCCTAAACTTAACTCTAACCCTAGCCTTACTCTACCCCTAAACTTTACTGTAACCATAGCCTTACTCTACCCCTAAACTTAACTGTAACCATAGCCTTACTCTACCCCTAAACTTAACTGTAACCATAGCCTTACTCTACCCCTAAACTTAACTGTAACCTTAGCCTTACTCTACCCCTAAACTTAACTCTAACCCTAAGCTTACTCTACCCCTAAACTTAACTGTAAACCTAGCCTTACTCTACCCCTAAACTTAACTGTAACCCTAGTCTTACTCTACCCCTAAACTTAACTCTAACCTTAGCCTTACTCTACCCCTAAACTTAACTGTAACCTTAGCCTTACTCTACCCCTAAACTTAACTGTAACCTTAGCCTTACTCTACCCTTAAACTTAACTGTAACCTTAGCCTTACTCTACCCCTAAACTTAACTGTAACCATAGCCTTACTCTACCCCTAAACTTTAATTTTAACCTTAGCCTTACTCTACCCATAAACTTAACTCTAACCTTAGTCTTTCTCTACCCCTAAACTTAACTCTAACCTTAGCTTTACTCTACCCCTAAACTTAACTATAACCCTAGCCTTACTCTAACCCTAGCCTTACTCTACCCCTAAATGTAACTATAACCTTAGCCTTACTCTACCCCTAAATGTAACTATAACCTTAGCCTTACTCTACCCCTAAACTTAACTGTAATCATAGCCTTACTCTACCCCTAAACTTAACTCTAACCTTAGCCTTACTCTACCCCTAAATGTAACTCTAACCTTATCCTTACTCTACCCCTAAACTTAACTCTATCCTTATTCTTATTCTACCCCTAAATGTAACTCTAGCCTTAGCCTTACTCTACCCCTAAACTTAACTCTAACCTTAGCCTTACTCTACCCCTAAATGTAAATCTAACCTTAGCCTTACTCTACCCCTAAATGTAACTCTAACCTTAGCCTTACTCTACCCCTAAATGTAACTCTAACCTTATCCTTACTCTACCCCTAAATGTAACTCTAACCTTATCCTTACTCTACCCCTAAATGTAACTCTAACCTTATCCTTACTCTACCCCTAAATGTAACTCTAACCTTAATCTTAACCTTAGCCTTACTCTACCCCTAAATGTAACTCTAACCTTAGCCTTACTCTACCCCTAAACGTAACTATAACCATATCCTTACTCTACCCCTAAATGTAACTCTAACCTTATCCTTACTCTACCCCTAAATGTAACTCTAACCTTAGCCTTACTCTACCCCTAAACGTAACTATAACCATATCCTTACTCTACCCCTAAATGTAACTCTAACCTTATCCTTACTCTACCCCTAAATGTAACTCTAACCTTAACCTTACTCTACCCCTAATTGTAACTCTAACCTAATCCTTACTCTACCTCTAAATGTAACTCTAACCTTAACCTTACTCTACCCCTAAATGTAACTCTAACCTTATTCTTACTCTACCCCTAAATGTAACTCTAACCTTAACCTTAGCCTTACTCTACCCCTAAATGTAACTCTAACCATAGCCTTACTCTACCCCTAAATGTAACTCTAACCTTAGCCTTACTCTACCCCTAAATGTAACTCTAACCTTAGCCTTACTCTACCCCTAAATGTAACTCTAACCTTAGCCTTACTCTACCCCTAAACTTAACTCTAACCTTAGCCTTACTCTACCCCTAAACAATTCTAACCTTAGCCTTACTCTACCCCTAAACTTAACTATAACCTTATCCTTACTCTACCCCTAAACTTAACTCTACCCCTAAATGTAACTCTAACCTTATCCTTACTCTACCCCTAAATGTAACTCTAACCTTAACCTTATCCTTACTCTACCCCTAAATTTAACTCTAACCTTAACCTTACTCTACCCCTAAATGTAACCTTAACCTTAGCCTTACTCTACCCCTAAACTTAACTCTAACCTTAGCCTTATTCTACCCCTAAACTTAACTATAACCTTATCCTTACTCTACCCCTAAATGTAACTATAACCCTAGCCTTACTCTACCCCTAAACTTAACTCTAACCCTAGCCTTACTCTACCCCTAAATGTAACTCTAACCTTATCCTTACTCTACCCCTAAATGTAACTCTAACCTTAGCCTTACTCTACCCCTAAATGTAACTCTAACCTTAGCCTTACTCTACCCCTAAACGTAACTATAACCATATCCTTACTCTACCCCTAAATGTAACTCTAACCTTATCCTTACTCTACCCCTAAATGTAACTCTAACCTTAACCTTACTCTACCCCTAATTGTAACTCTAACCTAATCCTTACTCTACCTCTAAATGTAACTCTAACCTTAACCTTACTCTACCCCTAAATGTAACTCTAACCTTATTCTTACTCTACCCCTAAATGTAACTCTAACCTTAACCTTAGCCTTACTCTACCCCTAAATGTAACTCTAACCATAGCCTTACTCTACCCCTAAATGTAACTCTAACCTTAGCCTTACTCTACCCCTAAATGTAACTCTAACCTTAGCCTTACTCTACCCCTAAATGTAACTCTAACCTTAGCCTTACTCTACCCCTAAACTTAACTCTAACCTTAGCCTTACTCTACCCCTAAACAATTCTAACCTTAGCCTTACTCTACCCCTAAACTTAACTATAACCTTATCCTTACTCTACCCCTAAACTTAACTCTACCCCTAAATGTAACTCTAACCTTATCCTTACTCTACCCCTAAATGTAACTCTAACCTTAACCTTATCCTTACTCTACCCCTAAATTTAACTCTAACCTTAACCTTACTCTACCCCTAAATGTAACCTTAACCTTAGCCTTACTCTACCCCTAAACTTAACTCTAACCTTAGCCTTATTCTACCCCTAAACTTAACTATAACCTTATCCTTACTCTACCCCTAAATGTAACTATAACCCTAGCCTTACTCTACCCCTAAACTTAACTCTAACCCTAGCCTTACTCTACCCCTAAATGTAACTCTAACCTTATCCTTACTCTACCCCTAAATGTAACTCTAACCTTAGCCTTACTCTACCCCTAAATGTAACTCTAACCTTAGCCTTACTCTACCCCTAAACGTAACTATAACCATATCCTTACTCTACCCCTAAATGTAACTCTAACCTTATCCTTACTCTACCCCTAAATGTAACTCTAACCTTATCCTTACTCTACCCCTAAATGTAACTCTAACCTTATCCTTACTCTACCTCTAAATGTAACTCTAACCTTAACCTTACTCTACCCCTAAATGTAACTCTAACCTTATCCTTACTCTACCCCTAAATGTAACTCTAACCTTAATCTTAACCTTAGCCTTACTCTACCCCTAAATGTAACTCTAACCTTAGCCTTACTCTACCCCTAAATGTAACTCTAACCTTAGCCTTACTCTACCCCTAAATGTAACTCTAACCTTAGCCTTACTCTACCCCTAAATGTAACTCTAACCTTAGCCTTACTCTACCCCTAAATGTAACTCTAACCTTAGCCTTACTCTACCCCTAAACTTAATTCTAACCTTAGCCTTACTCTACCCCTAAATGTAACTCTAACCTTAGCCTTACTCTACCCCTAAATGTAACTCTAACCTTAGCCTTACTCTACCCCTAAATGTAACTCTAACCTTAGCCTTACTCTACCCCTAAATGTAACTCTAACCTTAGCCTTACTCTACCCCTAAACTTAATTCTAACCTTAGCCTTACTCTACCCCTAAATGTAACCTTAACCTTAGCCTTACTCTACCCCTAAACTTAACTCTAACCTTAGTCTTACTCTACCCCTAAACTTAAAGGGACACTCAAGTCAAATGAAACTTTCATGATTCAGATAGAGCTTTCAATTTTAAACAACTTTTCAATTTACTTCCATTATCAAAATGTGCACAATCTTTTTATATTTACACTTTTTGAGTCACCAGATCCTACTGAGCATGTGCAAGAACTTACAGAATATACATATATGGGTTTGTGATTGGCTGATGGCAGTCACATGATGCAGTGGGAGTGGAAATAGACATAACATTGAAATTTGTCAGAAAAAACTCCTACTCATTTGAAGTCCAGACTAAATAGTATTGCATTGTCTTGTTATCATGCATGTGTTGATTATGCAAATCTACTGTATTTACTGATCCTTTAACTATAACCCTAGCCTTACTCTACCCCTAGCCTTACTCTACCACTAAACTTAACTCTAACTAAACTTTTACCTAACCCCTAAACTTAACTCTAGCCCTAGGTTTTACCTAACCCCTAAACTTAAATGTTAACCAGAACTCTACCCTTACCTGTACACCTAAACTTATCGTTGAACTTAGCCTTAACTTTAACCCTAAACCTTATCCCTAAACTTAACTCCATTGTCTTAAAAGTTAAGACAAAAAGTATATTCATGTAAAATTTTCATTATACTTTTACTTTAATGCTTAAACTTGATTTCAACCTTAATTATAAATTTAATAATTGACTAAGCTTTTATCTACTCCTAACAATATTAACACTGACCCTATTGTTACCCTAGCCCTGGGCCTGATACATATCTCAAATCTTGACTGACAGATTTAAAATATAGAAAGATTGTCGATGCAACATTTAGATCAGCAGCAACATGTAAATCAGATGTCTATCAACATATTTATAAGCAATATGAGATGTCTGTATGGTTGCATTAAAGACTGTGTGCAACAAAAGCATCTCTTGTCTCTTTTCCTAACACCAGCACCCTGTGTGCCACTGCAGCGTACAATGCACTGATGTGGTGTCCCTGTCATTATCACAGCACTTTATTTTCAGGCATAATAAAGAGTCTGACAAACCTACAGGTATTACAGCTAGAGAGCAATACTTTACAGCGCTCCAGAAGACACCATCGCTACAGAATAGGGAGAAGCAGTGCTGTACTGCGCAGGTATCAGTCATGTAAAGTAGATTTCATATGTTTGTCTGTGGCTTTATTATAGATTTGTATAGAAACTGCAGCTCATTTCTACCCCAGGTGCTTCTCTTCCATATTATACATCAGGCTCTGTAAGGGACGTTTTATATTTTATCATTTCTAGCCTGCTAGAGAGCAGTGTAATGGGTTAAGCACAGTGTGTCAGCAGGTGAGTGTTAAATATCTATCTACACACATGCACACGCACACATGAACACACACACACACACATGCACGCGCACACATGACCACACACACACATGCACGCGCACATATGACCACACACGCATGCACGCGCACACATGACCACACACACATGCACACACAAACATGACCACACACACATACACACATGACCACACACACATACACACATGACCACGCACACATGCACGTGCACACATGACCACACACGCATGCACGTGCACACATGACCGCACACATGACCACGCACACATGCACGTGCACACATGACCAAACACACATGCACGTGCACACATGACCACACACACATACACACATGACCATACACACATACACACATGACCACACACGACCACACACACATACACACACGACCACACACACATACACACATGACCACACTTACATGACCACACACACATGCACGCGCACACATGACCACAAACACATGCACGCGCACACATGACCACACACACACACACATGCACGCACACATGACCACACACACATGCACGCGCACACATGACCACACACACATGCACGCGCACACATACAAACACACACATGACCATGCACGCATCCACATGACCATACACACACACGCGCACACATAACCACACACACACATGCACACGTACACATGACCATACACACACACACACACATGCACGCATCCACATGACCACACATGCATACACACACATGCGCGTACGCGCGCACACACACGCGACCTGCACACACATGACCAGACACGCACACACTGATGCACAAACATATAAACCAAATATAAACAAATACCACACTCGCTGGATTATCTTGTGGCAGTATTAAACTTATTCATATTGTGATGTTTCGGTTTATTCATGCCTTCCTCAGACAAACTGAACTGTACATCACAAACAAATATATAAAAACATTGTGTTCCTCCCCCAATCAAAATTGTGCCAACAAACAACACAGTAATAACCATGGTGACCAAATGTAAACAAATAATCCCCATACTACTGACAAACACTACATTAAATATACATATATTTTTGGTTGTCATTGAAATCATTATTATAACATAAAACAAAAGTCTTCAGACTCGCCAGTAACAGCAGTTATGAAGCAGCGATCTAAAGACCACTGCTCCATAACCCTGTCCGCCTGCTCTGATGAGACGGACAGCAATCGCCAGAGTTCAACCCGATCAAATATGATCGTATTGATTGACACCCCCCTGCTCACAAGAGCTGCTGGTGCAATGCTGAATACGAAGAGCGTATTGCTCTCCGCATTCAATGAGGTCTTGCGGACCTGATCCGCTCTGTCGGATCAGGTCCGCAAGACCTTTAATCAATTGGCCTCCTAGTCTCCTGTCCCTCTAGGAGTATGTGACATCTGAGAATTACTGTAGTATTGCCCTGTACACAGACAATATTAGGATAACTGCAGTATGTACTCCTGGCTTCCTGTTCTTCTGGGGGTGACATGTGGGACTGCCTGTAGCATTGCCCTATACACTGACAATCTTAGGATAACTACAGTAAGCACTCCTGGTCTCCTGTCCCCCTGGGGATGACGTGAGACTCACTATAGCATTGCCCTATACACTGACAATCTTAGGATAACTACAGTATATACTCCTGGTCTCCTGACCCTCTGGGGATGATGTGAGACTCACTATAGCATTGCCCTATACACTGACAATCTTAGGATAACTACAGTATATACTCCTGGTCTCCTGACCCTCTGGAGATGACGTGAGACTCACTATAGCATTGCCCTATACACAGACAATCTCAGGATAACTGCAGTATATACTCCTGGTCTCCTGTCCCCCTGGGGATGATGTGAGACTCACTATAGCATTGCCCTATACACAGACAATCTCAGGATAACTGCAGTAAATACTCCTGGTCTCCTGACCCTCTGGGGGATGACGTGAGACTCACTATAGCATTGCCCTATACACAGACAATCTCAGGATAACTGCAGTAAATACTCCTGGTCTCCTGACCCTCTGGGGATGACGTGAGACTCACTATAGCATTGCCCTATACACTGACAATCTTAGGATAACTACAGTAAGCACTCCTGGTCTCCTGTCCCTCTGGGGATGACGTGAGACTCACTATAGCATTGCCCTATACACAGACAACTCAGGATAACTGCAGTATATACTCCTGGTCTCCTGACCCTCTGGGGGAGATGACGTGAGACTCACTATAGCATTGCCCTATACACAGACAATCTCAGGATAACTGCAGTAAATACTCCTGGTCTCCTAACCCTCTGGGGGATGACGTGAGACTCACTATAGCATTGCCCTATACACAGACAATATTAGGATAACTGCAGTATGTACTCCTGGCTTCCTGTTCTTCTGGGGGTGACATGTGGGAATGCCTGTAGCATTGCCCTATACACTGACAATTTTAGGATAACTACAGTAGACACTCCTGGTCTCCTGTCCCTCTGGGGGATGACGTGAGACTCACTATAGCATTGCCCTATACACAGACAATCTTAGGATAACTACAGTAGGCACTCCTGGTCTCCTGTCCCTCTGGGGGATGACGTGAGACTCACTATAGCATTGCCCTATACACAGACAATCTTAGGATAACTACAGTAGGCACTCCTGGTCTCCTGTCCCTCTGGGGGATGACGTGAGACTCACTATAGCATTGCCCTATACACAGACAATCTTAGGATAACTACAGTATATACTCCTGGTCTCCTGTCCCTCTGGGGGATGACGTGAGACTCACTATAGCATTGCCCTATACACTGACAATTTTAGGATAACTACAGTAGGCACTCCTGGTCTCCTGTCCCTCTGGGGGAGATGACATGTTAGACTTACTCTAGCATTGCCCTATACACAGACGATCTCAGGATAACTGCAGTAAATACTCCTGGTCTCCTGACCCTCTGGGGGAGATGACATGTGGGGTGACATGAAACATTCACTGTAGATTTGCCCATTACAGAGACAATCTCCTGTCCCTCTAGGAGGTGACATGTGAGACTCATAGTAGCATTGCCCTATACACAGACAGACAATCTCAGGATAACTGTAGTGTGCACTCCTGGTCACCAGTCCCTCTAGGAGGTGACATGTGAGACTCACAGTAGCATTGCCCTATACACAGACAGACAATCTCAGGATGACTGCAGTTTGCATCCCTGGTCTCCTGACCCTCTGAAGAGTTACATGTGATGGTTCCTTTAAATGACGTCATCCAAGATGGTGTCCCTTCAATTCTGATTGGCTGATAGAATTCCCCTTTTAAGGGCTTTTTTTTATTTTGGGGGGGCTTTTTTATTTTGGGGGGATTAGATTAGGTGGAATTAGTTTAAAAATCTTGATTTTATTTAATTGTAATTAATTGTATTTAATTTAGGTAATTAATTTAATTGTAGTGTAGTGTTAGGTGTAATTGTAACTTAGGTTTTATTCTACAGGTACTTTTGTATTTATTTTAACTAGGTAGTTATTAAATAGTTAATAACTATTTAATAACTATTGTACCTAGTTAAAATAAATACAAAGTTGCCTGTAAAATAAAAATAAACCCTAAGATAGATACAATGTAACTATTAGTTATATTGTAGCTATCATAGGGTTTATTTTATAGGTAAGTATATAGTTTTAAATAGGAATAATTTAGTTAATAATAGTAATTTTATTTAGATTTATTTAAATTTTATTTAAGTTAGGGGGGTTAGGGTTAGGTTTAGGGGTTAATATGTTTATTTTAGTGGTGGCGACATTGGGGGCGGCAGATTAGGGGTTAATAAATATAATGTAGGGTTCGGCGATGTTGGGGGCAGCAGATTAGGGGTTCATAACTATAATGTAGGTGGCGGCGATGTTGAGGGCAGCAGATTAAGGGTTAATAAGTGTAATATTAGGGGTGTTTAGGCTCGGGGTTCATGTTAGGGTGTTAGGTGTAGAAATAACTTTTATTTCCCCATAGGAATCAATGGGGCTGCGTTAGAAGCTGAACGCTGCTTTTTTGCAGGTGTTAGTTTTTTTTCAGCCGGCTCTCCCCCATTGACTCCTATGGGGAAATCGTGCACGAGCACGTTTTACAAGCTCACCACTAACGTAAGCAGCGCTGGTATTGAGGTGAGATGTGGAGCAAAATTTTGCTCTACGCTCACTTTTTTGAGGCTAATGCCGGGTTTGTAAAAACCCGTAATACCAGTGCTGTCTGTGAGCGGTGAGCATAAACTTCTCGTTAGCACCGCACCCCTCCTAACGCCAAACTCGTAATCTAGCCGATTGTTTGCCCAGCATTACTGTATACACAGACAATCTCAAAATAACTATAGTATGCAGTCCTGGTTTCCTGTCCCTCTGGGGGGTGACATGTGAGACTCACTGTTGCATTGCCCCATACACAGACAATCTCAGGATAACTGCAGTATGCACTCCTAGAGGCCTATCTATCAAGCTCCGAACGGAGCTTGAAGGGCCGTGTTTCTGGCGAGTCTTCAGACTCGCCAGAAACAGCAGTTATGAAGCAGCGATCTAAAGACCACTGCTCCATAACCCTGTCCGCCTGCTCTGATGAGGGGGACAGGAATCGCCAGAATTCAACCCGATCAAATATGATCGTGTTGATTGACACCCCCCTGCTGGCGGCCGATTGGCCGCGAGTCTGCAGGGGGCGGCGTTGCCCCAGCAGCTCACAAGAGCTGCTGGTGCAATGCTGAATACGAAGAGCGTATTGCTCTCCGCATTCAGTGAGGTCTTGCGGACCTGATCCGCTCTGTCGGATCAGGTCCGCAAGACCTTTAATCAATTGGCCTCCTAGTCTCCTGTCCCTCTAGGAGTATGTGACATCTGAGAATCACTGTAGTATTGCCCTGTACACAGACAATATTAGGATAACTACAGTATGTACTCCTGGCTTCCTGTTCTTCTGGGGGTGACATGTGGGACTGCCTGTAGCATTGCCCTATACACTGACAATCTTAGGATAACTACAGTAAGCACTCCTGGTCTCCTGTCCCTCTGGGGGATGATGTGAGACTCACTATAGCATTGCCCTATACACAGACAATCTCAGGATAACTGCAGTATATACTCCTGGTCTCCTAACCCTCTGGGGGAGATGACATGTGAGACTTACTCTAGCATTGCCCTATACACAGACGATCACAGGGTAACTGCAGTATGTACTCCTGGTCTCTTGTCCCTCTGGGGGATGATGTGAGACTCACTGTAGCATTGCCCTTTACACAGACAATCTCAGAATAACTGCAGTATGCACTCCTGGTCTCCTGACCCTCTGTGGGAAGAAATGTAAGACTCAATGTTGCATTGCCCTTTACACAGACAATCTCATAATAACTGCAGTATGCACTCCCCTATACACAGACAATCTCTGGATAACTTTAGTGTGCACTCCTGGTCTCCTGTCCCTCTAGGACATGTGAGACTCACAGTAGCATTGCCCTTTACACAGACAATCTCAGGATAACTGCAGTATGCATTCCTGGTCTGATGACCCTCTGAAGAGTGACATGTGAGACTCACAGTAGCATTGCCCTTTACACAGACAATCTCAGGATAACTGAAGTATGCACTCCTGGTCTCCTGTCCCTCTTGGGGGGGGGGGGGTGTAAAGTGAGACTCTCTGTAGTATTGCCCTATACACAGACAATATTAGGATAACTGCAGTATGTACTCCTGACTTCCTGTCCTTCTGGGGGTGACATGTGGAACTCCCTGTAGCATTGCCCTAGACACAGACAATCTTAGGATAACTACAGTAAGCACTCCTGGTCTCCTGTCCCTCTGGGGGATGACGTGAGACTCACTATAGCATTGCCCTATACACAGACAATCTCAGGATAACTGCAGTATATACTCCTGGTCTCCTGACCCTCTGGGGGAGATGACATGTGAGACTTACTCTAGCATTGCCTTATACACAGACGATCTCAGGGTAACTGCAGTATGTACTCCTAGTCTCCTGTCCCTCTGGGGGATGATGTGAGACTCACTGTAGATTTTCCCTATACACAGACAATCTACTGATAACTGTAGTATGCACTCCTGGTCTCCTGTCCCTCTAGGAGGTGATATATGAGACTCACTGTAGCATTGCCCTATACACAGACAATCTCAGAATAACTGCAGTATGTATTCCTGGTCTCCTGACCCTCTGTGAAGTGACATGTGAGACTTACTGTAGCATTGCCCTATACACAGACAATCTCAGGATAACTGAAGTATGCACTCCTGGTCTCCTGTCCCTTTTGGGGGTGACATGAAACATTCACTTTAGATTTGCCCATTACAGAGACAATCTCCTGGTCTCCTGTCCCTCTAGGAGGTGACATGTGAGACTCATAGTAGCATTGCCCTATACACAGGCAATCTCCGGATAACTGCAGTGTGCACTCCTGGTCGCTTGTCCCTCTAGGAGGTGACATGTGAGACTCAAAGTAGCATTGCCCTATACACAGACAGACAATCTCAGAATGACTGTATTATGCATCCCTGGTCTCCTGACCCTCTGGGGGGGGTGACATGAAACATTCTCTGTAGCATTGCCCTATACACAGACAATCTCACGATAACTGCAGTATGCACTCCTAGTCTCCTGTCCCTCTAGGGGTATGTGACATCAGTGTCGGCTCCAATGGGGGGGCAATTGACACCTTAGGCCGGGCCTAAGATCACAGTGCACTTTTGAGGCATCAATAGAAGCCGGTAGCCATTTATAGACTTATTTTTATATGATACAATCAGATTCTTATAGGTTCACAGTACATAGGTTGTATTAAGTAGCATGATATCCGTTAGTTATTGTGAAACAGGTATAGCTAAATTATTATTATTATTATCGGTTATTTGTAGAGTGCCAACAGTTTCCACAGCGCTAAATCTAATCTACAAAATTACCAGTACCTGAGAACCTAGTATCCTCACTGCTATTGCAAACAAAGGAGTTAATTGCATTGGGGGTTTGGGGTGCATGGCTGTTTAGGGGAAATGATTGAGATTTGAGAATGAGTTTAAGGGTTTTGGATCATGGTGATTAAGGGGTGAATTGATATTAAGGAGCTATTATTGCACTGGGGGTCTCAAGTTTAATGGCTCCGTTTTAGTGCACTGCATAGGATTTAGACTTCATTCTTTTACCTAGTGATTTAGCACATATTCTCCAAATGTTATTAGTGAGGGATAAGCCAGCCAGAAGCTACACTTTCCTGCAGAATATGTAGGTCTGCTCTTTTTTTGACTCTCATTCATGCTTTGTAAATGCGTGCACCCTCGTGAAAAAAAATGCCCCCCCCATCTCATTCGTTTTGGAGCCGACCCTGGGTGACATGTGAGACTCACTGTAGCATTGGCCTACACACAGACAATCTCATGATAACTGCAGTATTTACTCCTGGTCCCCTGTCCCTCTGGGGGATGATGTGAGACTCCCTGTAGCATTGGCATATACACAGGCAATCTCATGATAACTGCAGTATTTACTCCTGGTCCCCTGTCCCTGTGGGGGATGACGTGAGACTCACAGTAGCATTGTCCTATACACAGACAATCTCAGGATAACTGCAGTATGCATTCCTGGTCTTCTGACCCTCTAAAGGGGTGACATGAAACATTCCCTGTAGCATTGCCCTATACACAGACAATCTCATGATAACTGCAGTATGTACTCCTGGTCTCCTGTCCCTCTGGGAGTGACATGTGAGACTCCCTGTAGCATTGGCCTATACACAGACAATCTCATGATAGCTGCAGTATGTAATCCTGGTCTAATGTCCCTCTGGGGGGTGGTGAGATGTGAGACTTACTGTTGCATTGCCCTATACACAGACAATCTCAGGATTACTGAAGTATGCACTCCTGGTCTTCTGTCCCTCTAAAGGGGTGACATGAAACATTCACTGTATCATTGCCCTATACACAGACAACCTCATGATAACTGCAGTATATAATCCTGGTCTAATGTCCCTCTGGGGGGTGGTGACATGTGAGACTTACTGCATTGCCCTATACACAGACAATCTCAGGATAGCTGCAGTATGTAATCCTGGTCTAATGTCCCTCTGTGGGGTGGTGACATGTGAGACTTACTGTAGCATTGCCCTATACACAGACAATCTCAGGATAGCTGCAGTATGCACTCCTGGTTTCCTGACCCTCTGTGAAGTGACATGTGAGACTTACTGTTGATGAAATTAATACACAGCACCACGTACCCCAATCAATAGCCAAGGAGCTACTGAATATAATGAGGGTGTAGGCAGTCTAATTTAATAGGTAGTGCCACTGAACTTTCTCCTTCTTGCTACTCCTGGTTTCCTGTCTTGCTGTGGGTGGGGTGAGAAGTAGGTAAATTACAGGAATAGCAATGCAATATTTTTTTACTATGCTTAAACACTTTAAAAGGATTTTAGTTTGTGTTAAATGTTCATCTAACTTCAACAGCTATGTGAAAATAAGAACAATTCCACCACGTTTAGAAGTCTGCACAGTTCCATGAACGATTCTATAATGTACAATTCTATAATCTAGATAATCACAGTGGATATTTGCATACAATGTGGTGTATTTATAGCAGGCAAAGAGTTTCTGGAAGGAACAGGGAAGAAATGAGAGTAAAAATGGCAAAATTAGTTTTATTTACATCTTAAGGAACAAATGGGCTCCATATCTGACCAGCTTCAGTTCCTCAAACTCCAAGTAAAATGCGGAAGTGAAAGAGCTGCAGAGTCAGCCGGGGCAACAAACAGTGAAGGAAATCAGGAAGAACCACTGACAAATATGAACAGACAGATTTACAGACCCTAAGGGAAAAGACTTTATAATAAGACGTTCTGTGAATTATTATTTTTTTGATAACAAGAAAAATACATATTTGAAATGAGCAAAACATGAACAATCTGTTCCCATTGTTAATATACAGTGTGGTCAGTGGCCGCACTAGGGTTCCAAGGGTTGGTAAACCCTCCTGTCATTATTTGAGCACCTCCCCCATTCTCAAAGGTGTCAGCAGCCATAAATGTTCAGAGTATTGAAATATTGAATAATGCTGTTATCAGATGTACTATATAAAATAACACAAACATATTTTGTTTTTGCATTTAAAGGGACATGAAACCCAACATTTTTCTTTCATGATTTAGGTAGAACATACAATTTTAAAAAACTTTCCAGTTTACTTCTTTTAGCAAATTTGTTTCATTCTCTTGGTATCATTTGTTGAAGAAGCAGCAATGCACTACTGGTTGCTGACAAAACACATGGGTGAGCCAATGACAATCGGTATAGATATGCAGCAGCCAACCAATCAACAGCTAGAATCTAGGGTCTGTGCTGCTCCTGAGCTTTCCTAGATAAACCTTTCAGCAAAGGTGAACAAGAGAAGGAAGCAAATTAAATAATAGAAGTAAACTGGAAAGTTGTATAAAATTGTATGTTCTGTCTAAATTGTGAATGTCTATTTATGACTTTACTGTCCCTTTTAGTGGCTTTTTCTCATATTATTTACACGAAAAAGCTGTGAAACTGATATGTAAATAAAATAATTACAATAAACTAAAAGCAGTTTAATAACAGGGGTCTGAAGTGTCTCAGTGGTGCAAAAGCGTCACATAATCTGTCTAAGCAGGTTAGAGACCCAGGGTTAGTTCTGCTATGCACCTAGATGGTTTGGACAACAACATTATATTGCACTGGTAAATGGGGGCCACATAAAGAGTATTGGATGACCCCAGGCCTTAGGTTAAACAAACCAGTTATAGCCATGGACCTTTTCCATTCCCAGCTACTAACTACAAAGCTTACATGGCCTGCTCCAACCCTCAGTCAGTTAAACCAAGAAAAGACACAAGATGTAACTGGAGAACAGAGGCCTCATGGGGGTCTTTTTATGAAGCAGCGGATGCTGCTTCCGACCCACTCTGCTTCAGGTCCACCTGAAGCGGAAGTTAAGAAGCAGCGGTACTAAGCTGCTCCTTAACTTGTCCGCCACCTCTGAGGTGGTGGACAGCAATCAGACCGATCGAATACAATCGGGTTGATTGACACCCCCTGCTAGCTGCCGATTGGCAGAGAATCTGCAGGGGGCGGTATTGCACCAGCAGTTCACAAGAACTGCTGGTGCAATGATAAATGCTGACAGCGTTTGCTGTCTGCATTTATCGATGTGCAGTGGATGTGATTCGCTATAGCAGATCATGTCTGTCCGCACCATGATAAATTTACCCCATGGTCTTGTTAGTTGAACAATAATTTCTTGCAATGAACTAAACTTCTCCCTAGAAAAACTCCAAACCCAAAACCAATAAGGCATCACCCCCCCATCCTGAAGAGTCCAAAGAAGAAGTGACCTCCCAACTGTTCCTATATGAGAGGGGCAGTTCCTAAATCTTAGCTCTGTCCAGCTGTACCTCTGACACAGCTAATGTTTTCTATTTACAGAAATTCTGTTAGCCCAAACCACATACCAACAGAGACGCTCCCACAGACTGCCATATACACCTATGAACTGACCAGATACATCCACAGACCAGTCAGATACGCCAATGATATAATCCACTATCCACCTGCCACCTCGCGCCTTACCAACACGGCCCCACCCACACACAACAGCGTCAACCCCCTCAACCTCCTGGATTCCTGATACCTGGCCACAAATATTCAGAGGTGTGCACCCCATAGGGAGAAGTACAGTTAGGGCAGAACGATAGGTTCAAGGCCTCCCCTATCAGTGTGTCAGTGACTCTTTTCTCCCACACTGAGCCTTGACAGACCACTTGAGGAAGACAGGACATATGTTCTACAACCCATAAGTGGCCCCTTAATAGCAAGAAAAAACCCTGAGATAAGTGTAGAATTATTATTATTATATAGGTCCAGATAACGAGTGGCACATTAACAGTTATGGGCGAACGAAAAAGGGTTTATCATGGGTGTTTACGTGCATCAGGTTTTTACTCGTATAATAAGTTGATCGCTCGAGTGGAATTGAAGTTAACATGCGCCAAGTTAGTGCAACCTCAGAGCTCAGGTTAACTAATTTGCAAAACAAAAAAGTGTCACAAATTGCATCAAAAATACATTACAAAGTACAGTTACACACATAACACCATCTAATAAATATACATTACACAATACAGTTACACTAATAATAACACCATCTAATAAATATACATTACACAGTACAGTTACACATATAATAACACTGTCTAATAAATATATATTACACAGTACAGTTACACTAATAATAACACCATCTAATAAATATACATTACACAGTAGAGTTACACTAATAACACTGTCTAATAAATATACATTACACAATACAGTTACACTAATAATAACACCATCTAATAAATATACATTAGACAGTACAGTTACACTAATAATAACACTGTCTAATAAATATACATTACACAATACAGTTACACTAATAACACCATCTAATAAATATACATTACACAATACAGTTACACTAATAATAACACCATCTAATAAATATACATTACACAGTAAAGTTACACACATAATAACACTGTCTAATAAATATACATTACACAGTACAGTTACACACATAATAACACTATCTAATAAATAAATATACATTACACAGTACAGTTACACACATAATAACACTGTCTAATAAATATACATTACACAGTACAGTTACACACATAATAACACTATCTAATAAATATACATTACACAGTACAGTTACACACATAATAACACTGTCTAATAAATATACATTACACAATACAGTTACACACATAATAACACTGTCTAATACATATACATTACACAGTACAGTTACACTCATAATAACACTATCTAATAAATATACATTACACAGTAAAGTTACACACATAATAACACTGTCTAATAAATATACATTACACAGTACACTTACACATATAATAACACTGTCTAATAAATATACATTACACAGTACAGTTACACTAATAACACCATCTAATAAATATACATTACACAGTAGAGTTACACTAATAACACTGTCTAATAAATATACATTACACAATACAGTTACACTAATAACACCATCTAATAAATATACATTACACAATACAGTTACACTAATAACACCATCTAATAAATATACATTACACAGTAAAGTTACACACATAATAACACTGTCTAATAAATATACATTACACAGTACAGTTACACACATAATAACACTATTTAATAAATATACATTACACAGTACAGTTACACACATAATAACACTGTCTAATAAATATACATTACACAGTACAGTTACACTCATAATAACACTATCTAATAAAAATACATTACACAGTACAGTTACACTAATATAACACTATCTAATAAAAATACATTACACAGTACAGTTACACTAATATAACACTATCTAATAAATATACATTACACAGTAAAGTTACACTAATAATAACACCATCTAATAAATATACATTACACAGTAGAGTTACACTAATAACACTATCTAATAAATATACATTACACAGTACAGTTACACTCATAACACTATCTAATAAATATACATTACACAGTACAGTTACTCATAATAACACTGTCTAATAAATATACATACACAGTACAGTTACACTAATAACACTATCTAATAAAAATACATTACACAGTACAGTTACACTAATAATAACACTATCTAATAAATATACATTACACAGTACAGTTACACTAATAATAACACTATTTAATAAATATACATTACACAGTACAGTTACACTAATAATAACACTGTCTGATAAATATACATTACACAGTACAGTTACACTCATAATAACACTGCCTAATAAACATACATTACACAGTACAGTTACACTAATAACACTATCTAATAAATATACATTACACAGTACAGTTACACACATAATAACACTATCTAATAAATATACATTACACAGTACAGTTACACTTATAATAACACTGTCTAATAAATATACATTACACAGTACAGTTACACACATAATAACACTATCTAATAAAAATACATTACACAGTACAGTTACACACATAATAACACTATCTAATAAATATACATTACACAGTACAGTTACACACATAATAACACTATCTAATAAATATACATTACACAGTACAGTTACACTCAAAATAACACCATCTAATAAAAAATATTGCACAAAAAAGTTATAAGTGCTCAAAGATATGAGATCTCAGGTGTTCGAAAAAAGAAGCAGGCAAAAGACTTTAACAAAGAAATACTTACATATACATGTCTAAATGTAAATTATAACTCATATAAGAGTCTTGATAAAGGCCTATGATAAAGCCGAAATGCATTGACAGTATATGGTAAGCCTATTTCTTCACACTCCAATTGTTTTTAGCTTTATTGCACCATTGTACTTTTTGCTTTTAGGTCACGGAACACGGCACACAGGAGGACAGTTTTGGATATTCCAGAATTAATAGGATTTACTTTACCCCTCCAATGGAATTTTGATCACACGCATTTTTTGGATAGTGGAAATCCACAAATCTCACCTATTTCACACATTTTTCACGCATTATTTGTATTTTTTGTTTTTTTTGCATTTTTCACTTAAAATTTTTAAACCCAGTTTGACTTATTTTCACATATATATTTTTTATTTTAATTTTTTTTTATTTTTTTGCATATCACCATTTAAGGATTTATTCTTTCAAGGATCATCACACCTTCCCCCTTCCTGGACTAATAGACAAATACCATTAATGTGGTTCATCTAGCCATTCAGGAATAATTTAAATTTGTATTCGGCTAGATTACGAGTTGTGCATTAGGTTTAAAAAGCAGCATTAAGAGGTCCTAATGCTGCTTTTTAACGCCCGCTGGTATTACGAGTCTTGCAGGTACAGGTGTACCGCTCACTTTTTTGGCCAGACTTGGAAATACCGCAAATCCACTTACGTAAATTGCGTATCCTCTTTTTTTCAATGGGACTTGCATATCGCCGGTATTACAAGTCTGACAAAAAGTGAGCGGTAGACCCTCTCCTGTCAAGACTGGTACCGCATTTTAAAGTCAGTAGTTAAGAATTTTACACTACAATGCCATAGCATAAAACTCTTAACTAAAGTGCTAAAAAGTACACTAACACCCATAAACTACCTATTAACCCCTAAACCGAGGCCCCCCACATCGCAAACACTAAAATAAATTTTTTAACCCCAAATCTGCCGAACCGAACATCGCCACCACTATAATAAATATATTAACCCCTAAACCGCCGCACTCCCGCCTCGCAAACATTAGTTAAATATTATTAACCCCTAATCTGTCATCCCTAACATCGCCAACACCTACCTACATTTATTAACCCCTAATCTACCGCCCCCAACGTCGCTGCCACTAAACTAAAGTTATTAACCCCTAAATCTAAGTCTAACCCTAACCCCCCCTAACTTAAATATAATTTAAATACATCTAAATAAAATTACTATAATTAACTAAATTATTCCTATTTAAAACTAAATACTTACCTGTAAAATAAACTCTAAGCTAGCTACAATATAACTAATAGTTACATTGTACCTAGCTTAGGGTTTATTTTTATTTTACAAGCAAGTTTGTATTTATTTTAACTAGTTAGAATAGTTATTCAATAGTTACTAACTATTTAATAAACTACCTAGCTAAAATAAAGACAAAAGTACCTGTAAAATAAAATCTAACCTAAGTTACACTAACACCTAACACTACACTATAATTAAATTAATTCCCTAAACTAAATACAATTAAATACAATTAAATAAAATTAGCTAAAGTACAAAAAACAAACAAAATTACAGAAAATAATAAACGAATTACAAGATTTGAAAACTAATTACACCTAATCTAATCCCCCAAAATAAAAAAGCCCCCCCAAATAAAAAGCCCTACCCTACACTAAATTACAAATAGCCCAAAGTAATCAGCTCTTTTACCTGTAAAAAAAAAAATACAGATCCCCCCAACATTAAAACCCACCACTCACACAACCAACCCTACTCTAAAACCCACCCAATACCCCCTTAAAAAAAACTAACACTAACCCCTTGAAGATCACCTTACCGGAAGAAGTCTTCATCCAACCGGGCCGAAGTCCTCAACAAATCCAGCAGAAGTGGTCCTCCAGATGGGCAGAAGTATTCATCCAGACGGCATCTTCTATTTTCATCTATCCGGCATGGAGCGGGTCCATCTTCAAGACATCCGATGCGGAGCATCCTCTTCTTTCCACGGCGACTGAAGAATGAAGGTTCCTTTAAGTGACGTCATCCAAAATGGCATCCCTTAGATTCCGATTGGCTGATAGAATTCTATCAGCCAATCGGAATTAAGGTAGGAAAAATCCTATTGGCTGATTGCATCAGCCAATAGGATTGAACTTTAATCCTATTGACTGATCCAATCAGCCAATAGAATGCCAGCTCAATCCTATTGGCTGATTGCATCAGCCAATAGGATTTTTCTACCTTAATTCCGATTGGTTGATAGAATTCTATCAGCCAATCGGAATTGAAGGGACACCATCTTGGATGACGTCACTTAAAGGTACCTTCATTCTTCAGTCGCTGTGGAAAGAAGAGAATGCTCCGCGTTAGATGTCTTGAAGATGGACCCACTCTGCGTCGGATGGATGAAGATAGAAGATGCCGTCTGGATGAAGACTTCTGCCCGTCTGGAGGACCACTTCTGCCCGTCTGGAGGACCACTTCTGCTGGATTCGTTGAGGACTTTGGCTCGGTTGGATGAAGACTTCTCCCGAGGTTAGTGTTAGGTTTTTTAAGGGGGTATTGGGTGGGTTTTAGAGTAGGGTTGGTTGTGTGAGTGGTGGGTTTTAATGTTGGGGGGGGATTTGTAATTTTTTTTACAGGTAAAAGAGCTGATTACTTTGGGGCAATGCCCCGCAAAAGGCCCTTTTAAGGGCTATTTGTAATTTAGTGTAGAGTAGGGCATTTTTTTTATTTTGGGGGGGGCTTTTTTATTTTGTTAGGTGGATTAGATTAGGTGTAATTAGTTTAAAAATCTTGTAATTTGTTTATTATTTTCTGTAATTTAGTGGGGGATTTGTACTTTAGCTAATTTTATTTAATTGTATTTAATTTAGGGAATTAAATTAATTATAGTGTAGTTAGGTGTTATTGTAACTTACGTTAGGATTTATTTTACAGGTACTTTTGTATTTATTTTAGCTAGGTAGTTTATTAAATAGTTAATAACTATTTAGTAACTATTCTACAAAGTTAAAATAAATACAAACTTGCCTGTAAAATAAAAATAAACCCTAAGCTAGATACAATGTAACTATTAGTTATACAGGGAGTGCAGAATTATTAGGCAAATGAGTATTTTGACCACATCATCCTCTTTATGCATGTTGTCTTACTCCAAGCTGTATAGGCTCGAAAGCCTACTACCAATTAAGCATATTAGGTGATGTGCATCTCTGTAATGAGAAGGGGTGTGGTCTAATGACATCAACACCCTATATCAGGTGTGCATAATTATTAGGCAACTTCCTTTCCTTTGGCAAAATGGTTCAAAAGAAGGACTTGACGGGCTCAGAAAAGTAAAAAATAGTGAGATATCTTGCAGAGGGATGCAGCACTCTTAAAATTGCAAAGCTTCTGAAGCGTGATCATCGAACAATCAAGCGTTTCATTCAAAATAGTCAACAGGGTCGCAAGAAGCGTGTGGAAAAACCAAGGCGCAAAATAACTGCCCATGAACTGAGAAAAGTCAAGCGTGCAGCTGCCAAGATGCCACTTGCCACCAGTTTGGCCATATTTCAGAGCTGCAACATCACTGGAGTGCCCAAAAGCACAAGGTGTGCAATACTCAGAGACATGGCCAAGGTAAGAAAGGCTGAAAGACGACCACCACTGAACAAGACACACAAGCTGAAACGTCAATACTGGGCCAAGAAATATCTCAAGACTGATTTTTCTAAGGTTTTATGGACTGATGAAATGAGAGTGAGTCTTGATGGGCCAGATGGATGGGCCCATGGCTGGATTGGTAAAGGGCAGAAAGCTCCAGTCCGACTCAGACGCCAGCAAGGTGGAGGTGGAGTACTGGTTTGGGCTGGTATCATCAAAGATGAGCTTGTGGGGCCTTTTCGGGTTGAGGATGGAGTCAAGCTCAACTCCCAGTCCTACTGCCAGTTTCTGGAAGGCACCTTCTTCAAGCAGTGGTACAGGAAGAAGTCTGCATCCTTCAAGAAAAACATGATTTTCATGCAGGACAATGCTCCATCACACGCGTCCAAGTACTCCACAGCGTGGCTGGCAAGAAAGGGTATAAAAGAAGAAAATCTAATGACATGGCCTCCTTGTTCGCCTGATCTGAACCCCATTGAGAACCTGTGGTCCATCATCAAATGTGAGATTTACAAGGAGGGAAAACAGTACACCTCTCTCCACAGTGTCTGGTAGGCTGTGGTTGCTGCTGCACGCAATGTTGATGGTGAACAGATCAAAACACTGACAGAATCCATGGATGGCAGGCTTTTGAGTGTCCTTGCAAAGAAAGGTGGCTATATTGGTCACTGATTTGTTTATGTTTTGATTTTGAATGTCAGAAATGTATATTTTTGAATGTTGAGATGTTATATTGGTTTCACTGGTAAAAATAAATAATTGAAATGGGTATATATTTGTTTTTTGTTAAGTTGCCTAATAATTATGCACAGTAATAGTTACCTGCACACACAGATATCCCCCTAAAATAGCTATAACTAAAAACAAACTAAAAACTACTTCCAAAACTATTCAGCTTTGATATTAATGAGTTTTTTGGGTTCATTGAGAACATGGTTGTTGTTCAATAATAAAATTAATCCTCAAAAGTACAACTTGCCTAATAATTCTGCACTCCCTGTATTGTAGCTAGCTTAGGGTTTATTTTATAGGTAAGTATTTAGTTTTAAATAGGAATAATTTAGTTAATTTATAGTAATTTTATTTAGATTTATTTAAATTATATTTAAGTTAGGGGGGGTTAGGGTTAGACTTAGGTTTAGGGGTTAATATCTTTATTATAGTGGCAGCGACGTTGGGGGCAGCAGATTAGGGGTTAATAAGTGTAGGAAGGTTGCGTCGACATTTGGGGTGGCAGATTAGGGGTTAATAAATATAATATAGGTGTCGGCGATGTTGGGGCAGCAGATTAGGGGTTCATAAGTATAATAAAGGTGGCGGCGGTGTCCGGAGCGGCAGATTAGGGGTTAATAATATAATGCAGGTGTCAGCGATGTCGGGGGCAGCAGATTAGGAGTTAATAAGTGTAAGATTAGGGGTGTTTAGACTCAGGGTTCATGTTAGAGTGTTAGGTGTAGACATAAATTTTATTTCCCCATAGGAATCAACGGGGCTGCGTTAGGAGCTAAACGCTGCTTTTTTGGAGGTGTTAGACTTTTTTTCAGCCGCCTCTCCCCATTGTTTCCTATGGGGAAATCGTGCACAAGCACGTTACACCAGCTCACAGCTGACTTAAGCAGCGCTGGTATTGGAGTGCGGTAATGAGCAAAATTTTGCTCAACGCTCACTTCTTGTCTTTTAACGACAGGTTTGTAAAAACCCATAATACCAGCGCTGTCTTTAAGTGAGCGATGAGCATAAACTACTCGTTAGCACCGCATAGCCTCTAACACAAAACTCGTAATCTAGGTGATTCTTTTTATTTGAGCTCACTGTGTCACATGGATCCATGTTGTTTTGTAACATTTTAATTCTATAATTTTATTAACTTCCAGCTAGATTACGAGTTTTGCCGTAAACTGAAAAAGCAGCGTTAACAGATCCCAAAGCTGCTTTTTTACTACCGCTTCTATTACGAGTCTTGCAGGTTTAGGGGCACCGCACACTTTTTTGGCCTTACCGCAAACCGACTTACGTAAAGTTCGTAAACCCTTTTCTATGGGACTTGCATAGCGCCGTTATTATGAGTTTGTCCTTGGAGGCCAATAAGTGAGTGGTACACCCTTTACCTCCAAGATTCCTAACGCATTCTAAAGTCAGTAGTTATGAGTTTTACACTACAACGCCGTAGCATAAAACTCATAACTAAAATGCTAAAAAGTACACTAACACCCATAAACTACCTATTACCCCCCTAAACCGAGGCCCTCCCACATTGCAAACACTATAATACAGTTTTTAACCCCTAATCTGACGCTCCGGACATCGCCGCCACTAGAATAAACATATTAACCCCTAAACCGCCGCACTCCCGCCTCGCAAACACTAGTTAAATATTATTAACCCCTAATCTGCCGCCCCTAACATCACCGCCACCTACAATATACTAATTAACCTCTAATCTGCCGCACCTAACATCGCTGCAACCTACATTATATTAACCCCTAATCTGCCGTCCCCAACGTCGCCGCCACTATTCTAAATTTATTAACCCTTTAAACCTAAGTCTAACCCTAACACCCCCTAACTTAAATATAATTTAAATAAATCTAAATAAAATTACTACCATTACCTAAATAATTACTATTTAAAACTAAATACTTACCTATAAAATAAACCCTAAGCTAGCTACAATATAACTAAGTTACATTGTAGCTAGCTTAGGGTTTATTTATTTTTATTTTACAGGCAACTTTGTATTTATTTTAACTAGGTACAATAGTTATTAAATAGTTATTAACTATTTACTAACTACTTAGTTAAAATGAATACAAATGTACCTGTAAAATAAAACCTAATCTAAGTTACACTAACACCTAACACTACACTTCAATTAAATAAATTCCCTACATTAAATACAATTAAATTAAATTAGCTAAATTACAAAAACAAACACTAAATTACAGAAAATAAAAAACAAATTACAAGATATTTAAACTAATTACACCTAATCTAATAGCCCTATCAAAATTAAAAAAAAAAGCCCCCAAAAAATAAAGAAAAACCCTAGCCTAAACTAAACTATCAATAGCCCTTAAAAGGGCCTTTTGCGGGGCATTGCCCCAAAGAAATCAGCTATTTTACCTGTAAAAAGAAATAAACAACCCCTCCCAACAGTAAAACCCACCACCCACACAACCAACCCCCCAAATAGAAGCCTAACTAAAAAAAACTAAGCTCCCCATTGCCCTGGAAAGGGCATTTGGATGGGCATTGCCCTTAAAAGGGCATTTAGCTCTATTGCAGGCCCAAAGCCCTAACCTAAAAAATAAACCCACCCAATACACCCTTAAAAAAATCCTAACACTAACCCCCGAAGATTCATTTACCGGGAAAAGTCTTCATCCAAGCGGCAAGATGTCCTCAACGAAGCCAGCAGAAGTGTTTCTCCAGACGGGCAGAAGTCTTCAACCAGACGGCATCTTCTATCTTCATCCTTCCGACGCGGAGCGGCTCCATCGTCAAGACATCCGACGTGGAGCATCTTCTTCTTCAGACGGACTAACGACGAATGAAGTTACCTTTAAATGACGTCATCCAAGATGGTGTCCCGTAGATTACGATTGGTTGATAGAATTCTATCAGCCAATCGGAATTGAGGTAGAAAAAAATCCTCTCTCTCTCTCTGGGGCATATGTATCAAGCTCCGAATGGAGCTTGATGCCCCGTGTTTCTGGCGAGTCATCAGACTAATGTTAACACAGCTTGGCATTAATGCCAAAATATATAAAGGGACAGTCAAGTCCAAAGAAAACCTTCTTGTTTCAAATAGGGCATGTCATTTCAAACAACTTTCCAATTTAATTCTAGCACCAATTTTGGTTTGTTCTCTTGGTATTCTTAGTTGAAAGCTAAACCTAGGATGGCTCATATGATAATTTATAAGACCTCAAAGGCCGCCTCTTTGCAATTGTGTCAAACCAATCACAAACACAACCTCTCACCTGCAGCCTTAAAGGGACAGTAAACCTAAAAAATAATGTTATATAATTCTGCACATAGTGCAGAATTATATAACATTATTTAGGTGCTATAGCCATAAAACCCTTTTTTCACTTTTAATATTTAAAAAACATACAGCTTTTGCAGACCCGCTCTCTGCTCTCTGCTGAGCGGGTCTGTTTTTTTTAGTCAGCGCATCGGGCCAGCTGTATAGTCACAGCCCGGCCCGACCGCGCCATAGCGTTAAGTGAAGCTCGCTCCTGCTGTCAGACAGAGCAGGAGCGAGCTTCACTTAATGCTATGGCGCGGTCGGGCCGGGCTTTGACTATACAGCTGGCCCGATGCGCTGACTAAAAAAAACAGACCCGCTCAGCAGAGAGCAGAGAGCGGGTCTGTAAAAGCTGTATGTTTTTTAAATATTAAAAGTGAAAAAAGGGTTTTATGGCTATAGCACCTAAATAATGTTATATAATTCTGCACTATGTGCAGAATTATATAACATTATTTTTTAGGTTTACTGTCCCTTTAAAACACCTGATAATGCACACCCTATCAGTAACATCATTGTTATATATACCAATGTGTCAATTTATATTGGATGTGAGATACATTGATTTAAATATTAGAAGTGAATATTACTATATGTACCCTTCGTAAACAACTATGTGGATGTGAGTTATAGTACAAGAATATGTCATAAACATGATAATATTACCTGTTTTTATTGCCATTTCCACACAAGTCATATTATATGTTTTAACAATATTAGTGCAATAAAACACACCTCAAATGGATGTGTATGACAAGTACATGGTAAATAACAGAGGACAAGGTTTATGGTGAACTATAATAATATTTATTTATTTTTTTTGGTTTTTGGATGAGGGAGCTGAGGTGCCTGTAGTGGATTTTCTTGTTTTCCTGGTTTTAGAGGATTCTGGTATTTCTGCTGGTGTGCTGGCCACAGATGATAGGCTGGATGCCGTGTCCTGCTGGTGTGTAAAGTGCTCAACCAACACACCCAAGAGTTGATTTTGTTCTCTCCATCTATTGTCCATTTGCATCTGCATATCAGACAGAATTCACATCATCTGTGACTGGTTCTGAACACTTGCCCTTAACTGCATCAGCTGCATCTGCTGGTTCTTGTGGGGCAGCTTCAGCTGCATCTGCTGGTTCTTGTGGGGCAGGTTCAGCTGCATCTGCTGGTTCTTGTGGGGCAGGTTCAGCTGCATCTGCTGGTTCTTGTGGGGCAGGTTCAGCTGCATCTGCTGGTTCAGCTGCATCTGCTGGTTCTTGTGGGGCAGGTTCAGCTGCATCTGCTGGTTCTTGTGGGGCAGGTTCAGCTGCATCTGCTGGTTCTTGTGGGGCAGGTTCAGCTGCATCAGATGGTTCCTGTGGGGCAAGTTCAGCTGCATCTGATGGTATTTGAGGTGGTGCAGCTGTAGTTTCTGCTATATTTCCATCTGCAGATGGTGGAGCTCGTCCAAGTGATGAGGATGGTGGAGCTCGTCCAAGTTATGAGGATGGTGGACCTCGTCCAAGTGATGAGGATGGTGGACCTCGTCCAAGTGATGAGGATGGTGGAGCGCTCATGGTTGATTGATAGTCCCACTGATGACCAATGTGTGACCACTCAGCCTGTCCAATTGGCACTTCTTGTGACATAGTCTGTGGGTAAAATCCATGACTGCAATGAGAATGTGTTGTGCGGGGGGGGGGGGGGGGCAAATACATGGATCCTTTGTGGCTGTCTTGGCTCCCCCTCAAAGCCAAAGGAAGGATATTCCTCTGGCCAGGAATCTTGCAAGGGGTCATATGGAAATGGTGGTGGCATCACTCCCGGGTCCTCAACTGAAGCCATTCAACCATGCTCATGCCTGGGAGCATACTGTTCTTGCAGTTGCCTGAAGACTGGTGGTGGTGGCGGCATGGATGTTTTTATCCTTGTGACAGGAGGTTCTGTGGAGGAGTCAAAGGATGAGAAGGATTAGTACAGTAAGATATATGTCCATGTGGGCATACAATGTACATTGATACATGCTAGGGCCTATACTGATTCTCATGTTAAACTCTATAACATGTGTCCTGTTTTATTCTGAGACATGTTAGTATTGCACTATTCCACCTCATATCATGAATTGCATTGTGTTAAGTAGCAGTAATGTCAAGAATAATTGTAGATGTTTTTGTTAGTACGCCAAATACCATACTCTTCATTGTGTACATGAATGTGTGATATTAAAGGATGCTATATCTCAAATACATATAATACTAGTGTGTGGGATGTTACTCACCAGCATGCTGTGCTGTGGTTGTTGTCCCTGAGTCATGAACCCCTGGAAGTCCACAAACTGCTGTGATACTCAGGGACCTGCATATCATCTCCTTCCAGGTGTTATACTCTATATCCAGGGATGGACCACCTCCTGTTCGCTTCTGGTGCATAACTTCCTGCCCCATCTTTTCTTTGACCCGCCTCTTGCAGTCATTCCAGTGCTTTTTCAGGCCCTCAACAGTCCTCCTCTGCGGCGCCACACTGTTGACGGCATCCTCTACCGCCAACCATGCCATTTTTCTCTTTTTGGTAATGCCTTTGCCCTTCTCCTGCCCGAAGAGGTCACTGTAATTGTCCATGATGGCCTGGACAAGGGCAACATTTTCAGCAAATGAGAAGTTGGGACATCTCAGCCTCTCATCCTCCATGGACACTTGGCTTCCTCCCTGTGATGTTCCTGGTTGGTTTCCTCCCTATACTCTCCCTCCTCCCCCCTTCTATCCCCATGTGCACCCTCTGTCCCTCTCCTAGATGTGCATACTCTCTGGGGCTCTCGGGCATCTCCCCTCCCATCATCCCTTCTGGCTCTCCCTCTCCCCACTCCACTTACTCCCTGATGGAGGGCCCACTGCTCCTCCTGTCCTCTCCTATACTCCTCTCCCTGCCACTCCCCTCCTCCCCTCCTCCCTACTTCTCCCTGCCATCCTCACACTAAATCACACTACACACATTCACACTCACCCCCAGTTCAATCACACACAATCACAACCAAACACTCAGCCTTTCACACTGTAAAAATAAAATAAAATATGGCTGTGCTCACCCTGAATTGTGTAGTGACCAGGAGAGTAATGGTTGTTCTAACCCTGACTTGTTTAGTGAACAGGAGAGGAATGGTGGTGATAATCCTGACTTGCATAGTGAGCACGAGAGGAATGGCTGTGATAACCCTGACTTGTGTAGTGAGCAGGAGAGGAATGACTGTGCAAACCCTGACATGTATAGAAAGCAGGAGAGGAATAACTGTGCTAACCCTGACTTGCTTTATTGAGCATGAGAGGAATGGCTGTGCTAACCCTGACTTGTGTAGTGAGCAGAAGAGGAATAGCTGTGATAACCCAGACTTGTGTAGTGAGCAGAAGAGGAATAGCTGCGATAACCCTGACTTGTGTAGTGAGCAGGAGAGGAATGGCTGTGCTAACCCTGCCTTGCATAGTGAGCACAAGAGGAATGGCTGTGCTAAACCTGACTTGTGTAGTGAGTAGGAGAGAAATTGCTGTGCTAACCCTGACTTGTGTAGTGAGAAGGAGAGGAATGGCTGTGCTAACCCTGACTTGTGTAGTGAGCAGGAGAGGAATGGCTGTGCTAACCCTGACTTGTGTAGTGAGTAGGAGAGGAATGGCTGTGCTAACCCTGACTTGTGTAGTGAGTAGGAGAGGGATGGCTGTGCTAACCCTGACTTGTGTAGTGAGCAGGAGAGGAATGGCTGTGCTAGCCCTGACTTGTATAGTAAGCAGGAGAGGAATGGCTGTGCTAACCCTGACTTGTATAGTAAGCAGGAGAGGAATGGCTGTGCTAACCCTGACTTGTGTAGTGAGCAGGAGAGGAATGGCTGTGCTAACCCTGACTTGTGTAGTGAGCAGGAGAAGAATGGCTGTGCTAACCCTGACTTGTGTAGTGAGCAGGAGAGGAATGGCTGTGCTAACCCTGACTTGTGTAGTGAGCAGGAGAGGAATGGCTGTGCTAATCCTGACTTGTGTAGTGAGCAGGAGAGGAATGGCTGTGCTAATCCTGACTTGTGTAGTGAGCAGGAGAGGAATGGCTGTGCTAATCCTGACTTGTGTAGTGAGCAGGAGAGGAATGGCTGTGCTAACCCTGACTTGTGTAGTGAGCAGGAGAGGAATGGCTGTGCTAACCCTGACTTGTGTAGTGAGCAGGAGAGGAATGGCTGTGCTAACCCTGACTTGTGTAGTGAGCACGAGAGGAATGGCTGTGCTAACCCTGACTTGTGTAGTGAGCAGGAGAGGAATGGCTGTGCTAACCCTGACTTGTGTAGTGAGCAGGAGAGGAATGGCTGTGCTAACCCTGACTTGTGTAGTGAGCAGGAGAGGAATGGCTGTGCTAACCCTGACTTGTGTAGTGAGCAGGAGAGGAATGGCTGTGCTAACCCTGACTTGTGTAGTGAGCAGGAGAGGAATGGCTGTGCTAACCCTGACTTGTGTAATAAGCAGGAGAGGAATGGCTGTGCTAACCCTGACTTGTGTAGTGAGCAGGAGAGGAATGGCTGTGCTAACCCTGACTTGTGTAGTGAGCAGGAGAGGAATGGCTGTGCTAACCCTGACTTGTGTAGTGAGCAGGAGAGGAATGGCTGTGCTAACCCTGACTTGTGTAGTGAGCAGGAGAGGAATGGCTGTGCTAACCCTGACTTGTGTAGTGAGCAGGAGAGGAATGGCTGTGCTAACCCTGACTTGTGTAGTGAGCAGGAGAGGAATGGCTGTGCTAACCCTGACTTGTGTAGTGAGCAGGAGAGGAATGGCTGTGCTAACCCTGACTTGTGTAGTGAGCAGGAGAGGAATGGCTGTGCTAACCCTGACTTGTGTAGTGAGCAGGAGAGGAATTGCTGTGCTAACCCTGACTTGTGTAGTGAGCAGGAGAGGAATGGCTGTGCTAACCCTGACTTGTGTAGTGAGCAGGAGAGGAATGGCTGTGCTAACCCTGACTTGTGTAGTGAGCAGGAGAGGAATGGCTGTGCTAACCCTGACTTGTGTAGTGAGCAGGAGAGGAATGGCTGTGCTAACCCTGACGTGTAGTGAGCAGGAGAGGAATGGCTGTGCTAACCCTGACTTGTGTAGTGAGCAGGAGAGGAATGGCTGTGCTAACCCTGACTTGTGTAGTGAGCAGGAGAGGAATGGCTGTGCTAATCCTGACTTGTGTAGTGAGCAGGAGAGGAAAGGCTGT